>NW_015390679.1:31399-34909 GCF_001527695.2 Protobothrops mucrosquamatus | reverse complement strand
AGGAAAGAAGGAAGAAGGAAGGAAGGAAGGAAGAAGCAAAGGAGGAAGGAAGGAAGGGAGAGAGAAGCAAAGAAGGGAGGGAGGAAAGAAGGAAGGAAGGAAGGGAGGGAGGGAGGAAGAAGCAAAGGAGGAAGGAAGAAAGGAAGGAAGGAAGGAAGGAAGGAAGGAAGGAAGGAAGGAAGGAAGGGGTTTGCCAGTTTCCTCACCACTAGGAGTAGAAAAAGAAAGTGGTAGAATTATTATTGTCAATTTTACCTGCTTAAAAAAACTCCCTGCAATGTCTTGCCAAGGGCTTGTCCCAAAAAGTAACAATGATTGTAATTATGGTTATGTTCCATAATGTCACCTTAGTAAACCATTAGAGCAGTAAGTCTGCTTACAAGGAGCGGAAGTGCAACAGGGTGGACAGCATAAAGGTGAGCTAATGAAAGATGAAAAACACCCTAGTTTTGCTGTGTAACCCCAAAGCACAAGCGGCCCTTGCGTTATTTGCTGGCTGTGCGTTTGTGACTGATGACTTACGTTATTGACCTGCAGAAAAGGGAGGTGTCTCGCGCTGGGCTAAGCGGGAAGGGTGGATCTGCCCAGCCATAATTACATCTAAATAATTGTCATTTGCCAAGCATTAATGAGGCACAGTTCTTGCATGGGCAGCTGGTGTACTGGGATCTGAATCAGGAATCTCTTAATCCGGGAGAAATAGATTGGATTGCCCGACTAATGAGATTGAGTCAGCTTTAGGTTGCTGCAATATATAAACCAAGCTGCAATATATAAACCAAGCTGCAATATATAAACCAAGCCCTGGTGTGTTTTGTAAACCGCAGATTAGGATTAGCGTGCGTTGTCTACTTTGTGTCTTCCTCTGCAAAAAATGTAATTTAAGCAGACTACAGGTAATCAACCAGAATTATATGTCACTAAGTGAGACATTTGTTAAGTGAGTTTTGCCCCATTTTACGAACTTTCTTGACACCGTTGTTAAGTGAATAATAACAATAACAACAACAGAGCTGAAAGGGACCTTGGAGGTCTTCTAGTCCAACCCCCTGTTCAAGCAGGAGACACTATACCAGGGGCCTCCAATCTTGGAACTTTAAGACTTGTGGACTTCAACTCCCAGAATTCTTGTGGACTTCAATCTCTTCTTAAAAACTTCCAGTGTTGGAGCATTCACAACTTCTGGTAGCAAGCTGTTCCACTGGTTAATTGTTCTCACTGTCAGGAAGTTTCTCCTTAGTTCTAGGTTGCTTCTCTCCTTGATTAGTTTCCACCCGTTGCTTCTTCTCCTGCCTTCAGCTGCTTTGGAGAATAGCTTGACTGCCTCTTCTTTGGGACAGCCCCTGAGATATTGGAACACTGCTGTCATGTCATCCCTTAACTGCAGTTAAGTCAGTAACCCGGTTGTTAAGTGGATCCGGCTTTCCCATTGGCTTTGCTTGTCAGAAGGTTGCAAAAGGGGATCACATGATCCTGGGACTCTGCAACCGTCATAAACCTGAGTCAGCTGACGAATGTCTGGATTTTGATCACGGAAATGCTGCAATGGTCATAAGTGTGAAAAATGGTCCTAAGCGACTTTTTTCAGGGCTGCTGTAACTTCAAACCGTCACTAAATAAACTGCCGTAATTCGAGAATTATCTGTATAGGCCAGGGGTAGGCAACCTTGGCCCTTTTATGACTTGTGGACTTCAACTCCCAGAATTCCTGAGCCAGCCATACTGAGGGGACAGGGAGAGGTTTCCAAGCTGAGCCAGGATGGCTCAGCAATTCTGGGAGTTGAAGTCCACGAGTCATGAGGGGGCCATAGTTCCCCCATGCTGGCTCAGGAATTCTGGGAGTTGAAGTCCACCAGTCATAAAAGGGTCAAGTTTGAAGACCCCTGGTTTAAATATTTAAATATTTTTCCTCACGGTCACATGATCAAAATTCAGGCATTTGGGCAGGGGTAGGCCACCTTGGCCCTTTTATGACTCGTGGACTTCAACTCTCAGAATTCCTGAGCCCGCCATGCTGAGGGGAAAGGAAGAGGTTTCCAAGCTGAGCCATGCTGGCTCAGGAATTCTGGGAGTTGAAGTCCACGAGTCATAAAAGAGCCAAGGTTGCCTACCCCTGCACTAAACTATGGTTTGAAAACCCACTTTAGACCACAGTTGTTAATTTGACAGCTGGTTGCTTTAGGTCGGGGTAGGCCACCTTGGCTCTTTTATGACTCGTGGACTTCAACTCCCAGAATTCCTGAGCCAGCCATGCTGAGGAGAAAGGGAGAGGTTTCCAAGCAGAGCCATGTTGGCTCAGGAATTCTGGGAGTTGAAGTCCACAAGTCATAAAAGAGCCCAGGTTGCCTACCGCTGGTCCAGCCCATCGCAATGCATGATTAGTTGCAAGTGCTAATTCTTTTAATAAATTCTTCCACAAATTGCAGCTGTTTGGCAATGACGTTTGTGTCTGATTTGGTTACTTGTCCTTATTTTGTGGTGGGAACTGGCTACTTGCCAGAGATTGGCTGTCTCTGTGTGTGGGATGTGATAAAACCCACACAAAACACACGGAGATTCCGTAGTTGATATCCTTACGGTTGATCCCATGTTTGTGAAAGGCTGTTTGGGTGTCACCGCACCTTGTGGGTTGGCGAATTGTGCAGACAAGGAAATGCATCTTTCTTTTGCAAGCAATTTCTCTTTGAGTGACGTTCATCGTGATAGGCCTAGCCATGGGTGGATTAGCTCTATTTCCAGGCTGTTAAGTTCCAAAGAAACATTGGGAAAGCTAATTACTCCTTAATAGCAAATTGTGGGATTGATAATCCCAGTGGAACAGCTTCATTGGAAGCAATTAAAAGCAGGAAGGAGTGTCACACGTGTTTGCTTTGTTTTCTACCAAACTGACAGTTGAAATATTTGCTAATCAAAGGGGCAGAAAGCATTTCAGTTTTCAAAAAAGTTCCGAAAGGGAATGATAATAAAAATGTTATTTCACTACCCAGGAGTAGACTTTTCAGAGCTTAGCTTTTAAAAATGTGGGTTCAGGTCTTTGTGGAGGATTGTGGGGCTGAAGTTGCATTGCTCCTTCCTCTTCCTCCTCCAGCTACCTCATTTTTTAACAGTTACTAGATCAAGGCTCTTCAAACTTGGTCCTTTTATGACTTGTGGACTTCAACTCCCAGAATTCCTCAGCCAGGCACACTTCATCTAGTCCAGGGGTCTTCAAACGTCCTTTTATGACTTGTGGACTTCAACTCCCAGAATTCCTCAGCCAGGCACGCTTCATCTAGGCCAGGGGTCTTCAAACCTGTCCCCCCTTTTATGATTTGTGAACTTCAACTCCCAGAATTCCTCAGCCAGGCACGCTTCATCTAGGCCAGGGGTCTTCAAACTTGTTCCCCCTTTTATGACTTGTGGACTTCAACTCCCAGAATTCCTCAGCCAGGCACGCTTCATCTAGGCCAGGGGTCTTCAAACTTGGTCCTTTTATGACTTGTGGACTTCAACTCCCAGAATTCCTCAGCC
>NW_015390679.1:11878-30311 GCF_001527695.2 Protobothrops mucrosquamatus | reverse complement strand
CTCCCTCCCTCCCTCCCTCCCTCCCTCCCTCCCTCCCTTTTTTCTTTTTCCCCCTGCAAGTCCTATAATCCTGTATTTTGTTCTGGTTCATTTTCATTTCTGTTTCCACAATGGAGAGGTTTCTGCCCATGTGAAATTTCCTTCAGTTGCTTCCAGCCCGTTTTTATAACCGGTCCCGAACATATTAAATTGCTAGATGTCTCACCCAGTTTTTTGTCCTCTGTATATTGGATTAAATATTCTTTTCGCCTCTCCCACCGAGTCAATAAGGCAGTGTGCAAGGCCCAGGAGTGAACCTTGAACACCCTCCCTCCATGCTTCCTTCCAATCTGATGAGAATCCTTGATGAGTGCCCTTTTGAGTACGGTTTTTCAAGCCAATTATATATCCCTTTAATTGCCACTCATTTCAAACCACTCCAGACTGTCTGGTTAATCAGAATGCTACGGAGTGGTTTGTCCAAGGCATGGCTGATATGTTAACATGTTATTTTACCTACTGAGTTTGCCTAATTTACTAAGAAAGTTGCTAAGCCAGTAGTAAGATCAGTTGAGCAGAGTATTGGAAACGGACTGGTGGGGTAATTGAAACCCTCACTTGGTTGATTAAGTGCCATCGAATCATTTTTGACTCCTGGCAACCACAAAGTTAGATTAGCCGGGTCCTTTAGGTCTTCCAATGGTGCACCCATCGCCATTGTAATAATTGAGTTCATCCACCTTGCTTTTAGAATAGGAATAGGAATAGGAATAGGAATAGGAATAGGAATAAGAGTAGAATAGAATAGAATAGAATAGAATAGAATAGAATAGAATAGAATAGAATAGAATAGAACAGATGGACTGAAATATGAATAGAATAGAATAGAATAGAATAGAATAGAATAGAAATATATGGACTGGAATAGAATAGAATAGAATAGAATAGAATAGAATAGAATAGAATAGAATAGAATAGAATAGAACAGAACAGAACAGAACAGATGGAATGAAATATGAATAGAATAGAATAGAATAGAATAGAATAGAATAGAATAGAATAGAATAGAATAGAATAGAATAGAAATATATGGACTGGAATGTTGTTGTTCGTCCATCGATTTCGATGAAGACCTTGACATCTTATGGATTGTGGGCCATCAGCGGTGTGTCCGTAGATGGCTGATGAGACCGATGTTAGCACGGAATGTTCTGCCACATACTGAACAGAGAAATGTGGACACTGTTGCTTCAGCATTTGCAGCTCTGGCTTTACGGAGTGCTCGCTTCTCCTGTGCCAAGATTGTCCTTCTGTGTTCATATGTCTGGCAACCCTGGTAAACCAGGGTATGCCATGTCGGTCGATCATGCGCCAAAGATTCCCAAGAGATGGTGTCAATATCCAGGGACTTGAGAGATGCTTTCAGTGTGTCTTTGTATTGCTTCTTTTGTCCCCCGTGCGATCGCTTTCCTTGAGACAGCTCACCATGGAAGAGCTGTTTAGGGGTGCGATGGTCTGGCATCCTTACAACGTGGCCTGCCCAGCGCATCTGGGCTTTCATCAACAGAGTGTAAACTGATGATAGGCCTGCTCTGGAGAGGACATCTGTATCTGGTATCTTATCTTGCCACCGGATCCTCAGAATTCTGCGAAGGCAAGTCATGTGGAAGTAATTCAGTTGCCTGACGTGCCTCCTGTACACTGTCCAGGTCTCACTAGCATACATCAGGGTAGTTAGCACTGCTGCCTGGTAACTTTAAGCTTAGTAGCAAGGCTTATTCCACGGCGGTCCCACACGTTAGTCCGCAGTCTGCCAAATGCAGAACTTGCCTTGGCAATTCTACAGTTGACCTCGATGTCAATTGTCACTGCGCGGGAGAGGGTACTACCAAGATACGTAAATTGGTCCACTGCTTGCAGCTTTTGTCCCTTCACTGTGATGGTAGGAATAGAAATATATGGACTGGAATAGAATAGAATAGAATAGAATAGAATATGAATAGAATAGAATAGAATAGAATAGAATAGAATAGAATAGAATAGAATAGAATAGAATAGAATAGAATAGAATAAAATAGAATAGAATAGAATAGAATAGAATAGAAATATATGGACTGGAATAGAATAGAATGGAACAGATGGGATGAAATATGAATAGAATAGAATAGAATAGAATAGAATAGATGGAATGAAATATGAATAGAATAGAATAGAATAGAACAGAATAGAATAGAATAGAATAGAACAGATGGAATGAAATATGAATAGAATGGAATAGAATAGAATAGAAATATATGGAATAGAATAGAATAGATGGAATGAAATATGAATAGAATAGAATAGAATAGAATAGAAATATATGGACTGGAATAGAATAGAATAGAATAGAATGAAATATGAATAGAATAGAATAGAAATATATGGACTGGAATAGAATAGAATGGAACAGATGGAATGAAATATGAATAGAATGGAATAGAATAGAATAGAATAGAAATATATGGAATAGAATAGAATAGATGGAATGAAATATGAATAGAATAGAATAGAATAGAATAGAATAGAATAGAACATGCTGGCTGGGGAATTCTGGGAGTTGAAGTCCACAGGTCTTAAAGTTGCCAAGGTTGGGGACCTCTGCTCTAGTGGACTTCCTGACTATGCTGGCTGAGGAATTCTGGGAGTTGAAGTCCCCCCACCTCTGATGTAAGGAGAAAGGCTTGAATTGCCTGGTACAATCCTATCCTCCTGAGGCTGCTGGGCTAATAATAGTTTACGTGGGATTCTGTGCCTTAGATTTGGAGCGTATAAAAGCTAACACGAACTCATTAAATATAATTTAGAGGCAAACAAGAAAAACGGAATCAGAATGTAATAAAATTGATTTATTACGGTCGCATGTTCAGGCAGCAAACAGCCGTTTGAGGCCACATTTAAATTAATTTGTGCTTAGATAATTGCTGTTTCTGCTCTTCTCTGTATAAAAGCTGCCCTACTTCTCCAGAACGGCCTTCCTGAACCGGATGCCCACAAAATGTGCTGAAATGCAGTTTTTACCGCCTTCAGCCAGGCTGGCTCATCAGAGGGCAGCTGTTTGGGATTTTCCGAATTTCAGGAAAGGAGTTTGGGGAACTTCTGATTTTCCTAAGTAGTTTGTCTAAGAGGATTCAGTGCTGCTACAAAGCCCAAGGCGTTTTGTGCCTTTTTAAACATTTGGTCAGCTCTTCAATGCAAATTGCATTATTTTGTAAAATCTTGGCGATTCTTTTGCTCACCTCCTTGCCCTCCTCATAAATCTCTCTTTCGGTACAATTTGTTTAAAGCCGTCCATTGCTCAGTTTTCCCAGACCTGGTTGCTTCTCTCGGCCCATTGGCGGCTAAGCCTTGCTCCAAGGTGAGTACATGGTTGGAAACAACAACGGATATGAACTGACCAAAGAGAGAAGCAACCTGGAATTAAGGAGAAACTTCCTGACAGGGAGGACAATTAACCAGTGGAACAGCTGACCACCAGAAATCGTGGGCGCTCCATCACTGGAGATTTTTAAAAAGAGGCTGGACATTCACCTGTCTGAGATGGTGTAGGTTCTCCTGCTTAAGCAGAGGGCTGGACTAGAAGACCTCCAAGGTCCCTTCCAGCTCTATTTTACTCTATTCCATTTCTATTCTATTTCTATTCCATATTCTATTCTTTATTCTATTCTTTCTGTATTCTATTCTTTCTCTATTCTATTCTATTCTGTTCTGTTCTGTTCTATTCTATTCTATTCTATTCTATTCTATTCTATTCTATTCTATTCTATTCTATTCTATTCCATTCCATTTCATTCCATTCCATTCCATTCTATTCTATTCTATTCTATTCTATCCTATCCTATTCTACATATTGTGGCCGTCGGCTCAGGATTGGTTAAAGGTATAAACCATTTGGCAAACTATCTGTTGGGAAAGTTAAAATTCCTTTTTTTTGCTTGAGTGGAGAAGTAGACTATGCTTCTCATTAGGCAGAAAGGGGTATGTTGTTTTTTGACACCCAAAGGTGATCAGGGGACTGGAGGCTAAAACATACAAGGAACGGTTGCTGGAATTGGGAATGTCCAGTTTAAGGAAGAGAAGGACGAGGGGGGACATGATAGCAGTCTTCCAATATCTCAGGGGCTGCCCCAAAGAAGAGGGAGTCAAGCTATTCTCCAAAGCGCCTGAAGGCAGGACAAGAAGCAACGGGTAGAAACTCATCAAGGAGAGAAGCAACCTGGAACTAAGGAGAAACTTCTTGACAGTGAGAACAATTAACCAGTGGAACAACCTGCCTCCAGAAGCGGTCCCTTCCAACTTTTTATTTTTATTATTATTATTATTATTATTATTATTATTATTATTATTATTATTATTATTATTATTATTATTATTATTATTATTATTATAGTTCTCCTTTTTGAAATATAGGCAGTCCTCAGCTTACAATTGAGCCCAAAGTTTCTGTTGCTAAGCGAAACAGTTGTTAAGTGAATTTTGTCCCACTTTACGTCCTTTCTGGACGCAGTTGTTAAGAGAATCAGTGCAGTTGTTAAAGTTTGTAACCTGGTTGTTAAGTGAATCTGGATTCCGTACAGGCTTTGCTTCACAGAAGGTGGCAAAAGGGGATCACTTGACCGCCAGGACTCTACAACCGTCATAAATATGAATCAGTTCCCAAGCGTCTGAGTTTTGGTCACGTGACCCTGCAAAGGTCGTAACTGTGAAAAATGGTCCTAAGTCACTTTTTTCCAGTGCCGTTGTAACTTTGAAGGGTCACTAAATGAACTGTCACTATAAGTCAAGGACTACCGCTACGTATTCCACATTGGCAAGATGAGAAACATGCCATTATCTGCCTACTGCAGGGGTAGGCAACCTGGGCTCTTTTATGACTGGTGGACTTCAACTCCCAGAATTCCTGAGCCAGCATTCCTCAGCTTGGAAAACTCTCCCTTTCCCCTCAGCATGGCTGGCTGAGGAATTCTGGGAGTTGAAGTCCACGAGTCATAAAAGGGCCAAGTTTGAAACCCTAGGCCTAGAGTCTAGACCAGGAGTAGGCAACCTTGGCTCTTCTATGACTTGTGGACTTCAACTCCCAGAATTCCTGAGCCAGCCTGTCTCAGCTTGGAAACCTCTCCCTTTTCCCTCAGCTTGGCTGGCTCAGGAATTCTGGGAGTTGAAGTCCACCAGTTATAAAAGAGCCAAGGTTGCGTACCCTGCCCAAATGCCTGAATTTTGATCATGTGACCGTGAGGAAAAATATTTAAATATTTAAACCAGGGGTCTTCAAACTTGGCCCTTTTATGACTGGTGGACTTCAACTCCCAGAATTCCTGAGCCAGCATGGGGGAAACTTTGGCCCCTTCATGACTCGTGGACTTCAACTCCCAGAATTCCTGAGCCAGCCTGGCTCAGCTTGGAAACCTCTCCCTTTCCCCTCAGCGTGGCTGGCTCAGGAATTCTGGGAGTTGAAGTCCACGAGCCATAAAAGAGCCATGGTTGCCTACCCCTGGCTACTGGGAGGCCCCAAGAATATGGCTTTCAATGGCATCGGTGGCAAATAACCAAAAAAAGAGAAGTTGGTTGCTTCAAAAAAGGCAGACAAGGTCCCGATTTCTTAATGGAATAAAGCATTTTTCAGCAAAGATGCACTGTTGTTGTTTTTTTTCTTTTCAAAATTAACTGAATGCTCTCACTCTCTCTCTCCTGGGTGGGAAGGGAAAAGGAATCGGTTGTGCATTCCCATCGCAAAGAAACTAATTGTTGCAATCAGAAGTGGCTGAAGAAATCCGGTTCCTTTTCACAGGCGTTTAAAAGCAACAATTCTTTGCTGAGAAATTCAAAGCCAGCGGCTCAGCCAGCCAAGTGCTTCTGATTTCGGCTTTTGTTAATGTTCCATGTTGGAGGTTTTTCATCACACATCGTAATATCAACATGTTTCCACCTTAATTAGGGCAGCAAGAGTTGGTAATGGGTACCAGCTGTGTGGCTACCACAAAAAAAAAACCAAAAAAACACACACAACAGAACCAAGTTGCAGATTCACAGCTATATCTTTATATGATTGGGGTGGGGTTGTTTTTTTGCTGTAGGACCTCTTTACTCCAGGGGGAAACTGTCCATTATGCCCAATCTAGCCAGGAAAGGATGCTATGGGTTCCAGCCCTGGGATACCAGGATTTGGCTGTTCAGATAACAGGATTTGGGTGTATCTTCTCAGTAGTTGACTTGTTTCTTTATGGACTTACCAAATTAGGCTACTATAATGTGCTCTATAGATGGTGCTATCCTTGAAGACTACCCAGAGGCCATTGGTTGTACTAAATGCAGTGGCTTTAGAAGAGATTATCACTTTCTACCATAGAATAGAATAGAGTTGGAAGGGACATTGGAGGTCTTCTAGTCCAGCCCCCTGCTCAAGCAGGAGAACCAATATCACGGGTCAGCAACCCGCAAGTCCGGAGCCACATGTGGCTCTTTGAGCCTTCTCCTGTGGCTCCCAGCTTCCTCCGCCATTTGCAGAGAGACACAGAGACAGAGAGAGGCACTTGTGCTTCTCTTCTCTTCTCTCTCTCTCTCTCTCTCTCTCTCTCTCTCTCTCTCTCTCTCTCTCTCTCTCTCTCTCTCTCTCTCTCTCTCTGTGTGTGTGTGTGTGTGTGTGTGTGTTTGTGTGTGTGTGTGTGTAAAAAAGAGAGTGGCCTCATGCTGTTCTCGGACAAGCTGACAAGCTTATTGGGCGGGGCTCCTTCTTTTGCTGCATCTCAGCAGGAAGCAGCAGAAAGCAGCAGTTCTCTCCCCCCTCTCTCTCTCTGTCTCTCTGTCTCTCTCTCTCTCTCTCTCTCTGTCTCTCTCTCTCTCTCTCTCTCTCTCTCTCACACACACACACACACACACACACACACACTCACACTGAGTGGGGGAAGAGAACTGGCAGACCAAGGGCAGGAGAGAGCCAGCTCAATAAGAATGTGTGTCAGCTTGTCCAGGTGAGCAGAAGATCGGAGAGAGGGAGAGAGAGAGAAAACTCATGCACAGCAGCCCGTATTTCTTTTTAATTAAACTTCAATCAGGTTCCCCCCCTTGTGTGTGTGTGCGCGTGCGCGTGTTTTCTTTTCTCTGGGAAACGGGTCCAAGTGGCTCTTTTGAGTGTTGAAGGTTGCCGACCCCTGACCTATACCATCTCCGTTTGGCATAGTTTTTATTGTTTCTCAGCTAGTACAAGGTATACCTGGCATGTATAGTCACAGATTGTAGTAAGATTCTCAAGGGGACTGAATTTTTCTTCACGTACTACTCTCCCTCAACACACACGAATGCCAAATAAGAGGCCGGACAAGGATTGTGCCATCTATTTGTCAAAGTGGATGTGAGTTTTGTAGTGCAGAGTATTTTGCTATAGTGATTGTAATTTATCATTTCAAGTGTTAAGCTCGGATTTGCGTGAAAACGGGGCTCTGTAATTATCCTAGAAGGGGTGTCTTTATTTTTGCCTTCCCCCCCTGTTTTGTAAAGTCCTTCCCCTAATGGCCATAATTGAGTAAGATCATACATTTAAACTTCCATAAATAACTCTCTGGGGTTTGTTTGGGAGACCATTATTTTTCTACCACGCTTGGGTCCAGATTATATACGTGCGAGTAGCCGTGAGCAAGTGCTACCTGTCGCCTTCCTTTCTTGCTACGTTCGTTGCTAACCTTGAGCCTGACAAGTAATTCCAGATTCCTACGGAGTTGCGGTGTGTGTCAGGGCAGTGCAGGTGAACAAGACTATTAAAAGGTGTGAGGCATTCTTTTTCTTAGGGAAGAAATTCATTTTGCATCGCCCACCCACCCTTCCCCGGAACCGCAGGGTGCAATTCAATCAAGAAAGATACCCATCTCTCTCTCTCTCTCTCTCTCTGCTTCCCACCTTGCCCCACATACTCGGATTTCTCTTCAGATCCTATAAATCTTTTGTTTGACCTACACGTGGGCAGGCCGGGATTGTCAGAACCTGCACAGAGATGCCTTGGGGGTGAAAGGCGAGGAAGGAACAAAACAAAAAGGTAGGAACCAGGCCTCTTTTTTAATTTTTATTTTCTTGCTGAAGGGACTGTAAGAGATGCTGATTTGTTCACCACAGGAAAAAAAATGGAGGAGAGGAGGGACAAAAAGTGACGGGGAGGACATTTTTTATTACTTGGGCTCTCTTCTTCCAGGACTTGGAAGAATCAAACACTGATTTTATATTGCATAGACATTAAGTCTCCTATTGGCTGAGAGTATTTTGGAGCAAAAGCACTTTGCATTAAGCTGTCTGTGGAGATTCTCAGTCATCCAGGTCATGGTGGTCCCAAAGGTGCTTTTTCAAAAGGCAACTGGACTTCGTTCTTCCTTGAAGACATTTCGCTTCTCATCCAAGGAGCTTCTTCAGTTCAGTTTCCTGCCTGAGCAGAGGGTTGGACTAGAAGACCTCCACGGTCCCTTCCAACTCTGTTATTCTATTCTATTCTATTCTATTCTATTCTATTCTATTCTATTCTATTCTATTCCATTCCATTCCATTCCATTCCATTCCATTCCATGCGGATGTTTGATGGCATTACAGATCTCGTCGCAGGATGGAAGCAGTTCCTAGTAAGGCCGCCTTTTGCAATTGACTCATGGCGAATTTGTCAATGCCGATGATGGTGTTCAAGTGGTGCTCCAGTTGTTTTGGGATTGCACCCAAGGCGCCTATTGCTATTGGTACCACCCTTGCTTGCCTTTGCCACAGTCTTTCTATTTCTGTTTGTAGGTCCTTGTATTTTGTTATCTTCTCCAGTTAATAATAATAATAATAATAATCATCATCATCATCATCATCGAGTTGGAAGGGACCTTGGAGGTCTTCTAGTCCAACCCCCTGCTCAGAGTTTGAAGACCCCTGCCCTATACCATTTCAGACAAATGGCTGTCCAGTCTCTTCTTAAAAACCTCCAGTGTTGGAGCATTCCCAGCTTCTGGAGGCAGGTTGTTCCACTGGTTAATTGTTCCAACTGTCAGGAAGTTTCTCCTTAGTTCCAGGTTGCTTCTCTCCTTGATTGGTTTCCCTCTGTTGCTTCTTGTCTTTGTCCTCAGGTGCTTTGGAGAATAGCTTGACTCCCTCTTCTTTGGGGCAGCCCCTGAGATACTGGAAGACTGCTATCCTGTCCCCCCTCGTCCTTCTCTTTATGGAGGAAACATTCTCAACCTCCAGGCTGGGAAAGGGTTAATCTTTAATAAAGCTTCCATAAATTTGCCTCTACGGTACAGCTCATAACCAGAGTCTTCCCACAAAGTACTATATTCCTTCTAAATCAAGCCAGGAAGAAAAGGCCTTGCCTCTCTTTACTGCGACTATAAAGCAGAAAATTAAAAAACACAAACTTGGGAATAGTGCTGTTCTCTGGGGGCCTGAAGGGAGTCCAAAGGTCCAAAGTCATTGCATGAGGATATTAAAGCCAATAAATCAAAAGGGAGACTTGCCTTCCTTGAGTGTTTATAAAAGCAGCTTTTCCTTCTGACAAACGGCCACGGATACCGTGGTACAACAGTAGTAGCTCAAGACCCTTTTGGATTGCATTTTGTCCCACAATGTAAGGCGCTTAAATTCTGTCAGTGTGATTCCTTCTCTCTCATCTCTCCATTTGTTGAAGAATTACTATAGTTCACACCGGTGGCCACTACTTGCATTGCTGGCCGTCAGATACGGAGATGACCACCAATTTTTAAACAAAGAGGATGGACAATTGGGCTGTTATTGGTTGTATTGCTGCCACAGTTAACTGTTGCTGGGATCTGTATTAATTAGCAGCTTCTGGTGCTTTGGAGAATAGGTGGAACCCCCCACTCTTCTTTGTGGCAGCCCCTCAAATATTGGAAGGCTGCTATCATATCCCCCCCCCCCCCAGTCCTTCTCTTCACTAGTCCAGGGCTTTTCAACCTTTTCACCCATTGTCCCACTTTTAGGATATGGCAACATCCGAGTATCACCAGTCGCCTAGCAAGGTGTCAAAAACTTGATGACCAAAAAAGGAAAAAAATGATGAAGTACAGGTAGTCCTCGACTTACAACAGTTCGCTTAGTGACTGTTCGAAGTTACAATGGCACTGAAAAAAGTGCCCCCCAAGCCACAGCCGAGCAAGACGCCTGCCTGCCCACCCGGCCGCGCTCTTCCTCCTGTCCGAGGTTTTCATTGCTGTGAGCATTTCTGTTGGGGATTGGCAGTGGGGGTGGGGTGGGGGGGTGTTTGGTTTTTATTCCCCCGTCTGCTGGGTGGTTGAGGCAGGTTTTGGTCACTTCACAAGACCTTGGGACACTGTGACCGTCATAAATATGAATCAGTTGCCAAGCATCTGAATGTAAATCACAAGACCCTGGAGAGGCTGCACCATTCCAGCTGATCGGCGCTTCTTCTGGGCTCAGCAGAAGCGCCAGGATCAGCACTGAGCTCCAGCTGGATCCTGGCGCTGATCCTGGTGCTTCCGCTGAGCCCTGACAGCCCCGAAGAAGCGCCGATCAGCTGGAAAGCAGCACTGATCCTGGGGCTTCCGCTGAGCCCTGACAGCCCTTCAGCTCCAGCCATCTCTCGCTCAGGCTTGTGCGGTGCTGCCACCGGTTCAGCCCATTCCTCTCCCACGCTACCACTTTTCTGGGATGGTCGCATACCACCTGCCAGGTGCCCATGTACCCCAGGTGGTACCCGTACCACTGGTTGAAAAGCCCTGCACTAGACTAGCCATACCCAGTTCCCGCAACCGTTCTTCCCATGTTTTAGCCTCCAGCCCCCTAATCATCTTTGTTGCTCTTCTTTGCACTCTTTCCAGAGTCTCTACATCCTTTTTATAACATGGTGAATAAAACTGGTTGCAGTTTTTTAAGGGTGGTCTTATAAAGGCTTTATAAAGCGGTCCTAACACTTCACGTAATCTTGATTCTATCCCTCTGTTAATGCAACCCAGTATTGTGTTGGGAATTTTTGGCTGGCTCATATATTTAAGGGATTGTCTACTAGGACTCTTAAGATCCCTCTCACTGCTGTCAAGCCAAGATTTCACCTAATCTGCACCTGCACATTTGGTTTTTCTTGCCTAAGTGTCAGACCTCGCTTTTCTGTCACACTGGTGTTCATTTTGTTAGATAGGATCTGGTGTTGAAGTCTGTCGAGATCCTTCTGGATCCTGAGTCTGTCTTCTGGAGTGCTGGCTGTTCCTGCCAGTTCATGTGATCAAAATCCAGGCGCGTGGAGTCTGGCATGTGTTTGTGAAGGTTGCACTGTCTCAAAGTCACGCAATTGCCATTTGCGACCTTCCCAGTCGGCTTCTGACAGCCAGCGTGCTTTAAGGTGGGTGGACTTCAACTCCCAGAATTCCTCAATCGGCATGCTTTAAGGTGGTGGACTTGCAGGGTTTCAATGCGACAAAATGCCATGCATTTTCAATGGTAGATAGACAACAATGGTATAGATATACAGACGTTAGGTACAGGCATGGGGAAGAGGGGGGGGGGAGAGAGAGAGAGAGAGAGAGAGAAATAGAAATAGAAATAGAGAGAAATAGAGATAGAGAGAAATAGAGAGAAAAAGAGAGAAAAAGAGAGAAAAAGATAGAGAAGAGAGAGAAGAGAGAGGGAAAGAGAAAGAGAAAAAGATAGAAAGATGGAGAGAGAGAAAGAAATAGAGAGAAAAAGATAGAGAAGAGAAAGAGAAATAGAGAGAAAAAGAGAAGAAAAAGAGGGAGAGAGAAATAGAGAGAAAAAGATAGAAAGAAGGAGAGACAAAGAGAGAGAAAGAGAAAGAGAGAAAAAGATAGAGGGAAGAGAAAGAGAAATAGAGAGAAAAAGATAGAGAAAGAAAGAAAAAGAGAGAAAAAGATAGAAGAGAGGGAGAGAGAGAGAAACAGAAAGAAAGAGAAATAGGGAGAGAAAGATAGAGAGAGAAAGAGAGGGAGAGAGAGAAAGAGAAAGAAATAGAGAGAAAAAGAGAGAAAGGGAGAGAGAGAAAGAAATAGAAAAGGAAGAGAGGGAGAGAGAAAGAGAGAAATAGAAAAAGATAGAGAAGAGAAAGAGAGGGAGAGAAAGAGAGGGAGAGAAAGAGAAAGCGAAAAAGAAGAGAAAGAAAAAGAGAGAAAGAGAGAGAAATAGATAGAAAGAGAGAGAGGGAGAGGGAGAGGAAGAGAGAAAGACAGACAGACAGACAGACAGACAGACACCTTGGTGTTTTCTGAGCTTGCTTCTTTTCTTACAGGCATTTTGTGACCCAACTAGGTAACATCATCAGTGCTGGAAAGGAATGGGCCTTGCTCTCTTTTCATATAAGGCAAAAGAGACACTCAAAAAGCCAAAAAGTTCATAAAACGGGACCCGACTTGCTTAACAGCTGCCTTGCTTAGCAGCAGAAAGGAAAAAAACTGCCTGTAGTTCCCTATCTAAAAATACCTAGCCAAAAGCCCACTGTGGCTAAACACAGCTCAAGATTTTACAGCTGCCTGAAAAAAGCTCAGCTTGCTAAATTCTGGCTTTTGGCATAATCTTCCTTTGCTATGCTTGTGTGATTTCTAATTATTTTCTCCCCAAACGCAGGGCTGATGGATGCTTCTACTCTCCCTGCGACGGAGGGCCTTGTAAAGTGTCCCAAAGTGACTGATAATTTCCTATTGTTACTTCCCGATATAAAGAAATAATCGCGCCGCATCCATTGTTTTTGGAACGAGCCCAATTAAAAAGAACCGGGTGTGTGTGTGTTAGATCGGTGCAGAAATTCTCAATCTAGCGTCAACGCAAACATTAGCCTCAGCTCCCCTCGGAAAGTAGTTAGAAAGCCATAAATCCATTATCCAGATACAGATCACTCAATAATTTAATGTCTTTAGCTTGGCATGCTTCCCCCGTGCAAATTCCCTTTATCTGCCATTATTTTCAGGTTATAACAAATTGAGGGAACAGGCAGCGGGGACGGAAATCTTGAAGAGATAGAAGCAAATTACGAGCTCTGAACGGAGCAATCTCTTTGACGCTTTCGAACGCTCCATTAACAGACCGAAATAGCCACGGACCGGGAAGGAATGTAAGAGACAAGCAAACAGAAATTCAGACGTTGCTCTCCATTCAAGCCAAGATTGGCATTCCCTCCCACTCGTTTTTGTTTTTTGAGTGGACAGTTTATTGGAGGGGAAAGATAACAGATTTGTCTAGTCCGGGCTAGAAAGCAAGCTGTTTTCCAAGTATGCCTGGAATACAAACTGGCTTTTTGTGTGTGTGTGTGTGTGATACAACTTCAGCTTGAGCCTGGCCAGTCTTTGGAGACCAGCAGATGGAAGAGGAAAAGTAGATCTTGGATGATACAGTCGTGGCCAAAATTGTGGAAACCTTTTGGGAAAAGTGTACAGTAGAAAGGCCACCTTTAGTTAAGTTTCTACCTATTTTTCTATAATAATAATAATAATAATAATAATAATAATAATAATAATAATAATAATAATAATAATAATAATAATAATAATAATAATAAAAAAGTTGGAAGGGACCTTGGAGGTCATCGAATCCAACCCCCTGCTCAGGCAGGAAACCCTATACCAGGGGTAGGCAACCTTGGCTCTTTTATGACTGGTGGACTTCAACTCCCAGAATTCCTGAGCCAGCGTGGCTCACCTTGGAAACCGCTCCCTTTCCCCTCAGCATGGCTGGCTCAGGAATTCTGGGAGTTGAAGTCCATGAGTCATAAAAGGGCCAAGTTTGAAGATCCCTATCCTAGGCCTAGAGTCTAGACCAGGGATAGGCAACCTTGGCTCATTTATGACTGGTGGACTTCAACTCCCAGAATTCCTGAGCCAATACGGCTCAGCTTGGAAACCTCTCCCTTTCCC
This sequence comes from Protobothrops mucrosquamatus, assembly GCF_001527695.2. Taxonomy (NCBI): domain Eukaryota; kingdom Metazoa; phylum Chordata; class Lepidosauria; order Squamata; family Viperidae; genus Protobothrops; species Protobothrops mucrosquamatus. The sequence continues at coordinate 16,452 of NW_015390679.1, read as the reverse complement.
CTCAGCATGGCTGGCTCAGGAATTCTGGGAATTGAAGTCCACCAGTCATAAAAGAGCCAAGATTGCCTACCCCTGGCCTAGACCATTTCAGACAAATGGCTGTCCAGTCTCTTCTTAAAAACTTCCAGTGTTGGAGCATTCACCGCTTCTGGAGGCAGGTTGTTCCACTGGTTAATTGCTCTAACTGTTAGGAAGTTTCTCCTTAGTTCCAGGTTGCTTCTCTCCTTGATTAGTTTCCCTCCGTTGCTTCTTGTCCTGCCTTCAGGCACTTTGGAGAATAGCTTGACTCCCTCTTCTTTGGGGCAGCCCCTGAGATATTGGAAGACTGCTATCCTGTCCCCCCTCGTCATTCTCTTCATTAAACTAGACATACCCAATTCCAGTAACCGTTCCTTATATGTTTTAGACTGTAGCTTGTTCACTTAATAATTCTATTTTACATCGCTTTCTGGGCAACCAGTCAACTCTTTGCACCATGACTTTAATTTTATTACGTTTTGCAAGCTCACTAAGTGAAAGAACACAAAAAAACCCAACCAACCTGATAGCCATCACATAACACATTGACAAATGTCCTCCTCTCAGCTTCAATACGTGACATCAATAACTGGATCCTACTGTGATCTGATTATCTCATGGCCAAAACAAGATGACACCCAATTGGCTCCCCAAACACTCCTGCTCATTGGCTACGATCAGATGAAGGAAAGCTACCTGAGATCAACCTAAGGAAGTTGTGCTTCCTTTTTCTGGTTATTTGGCTAGAACTTTTCACAGAATACAGTACAGATCATTGAACAAACTTTGTTGCATTACATTCTTGATTAAACTATCTTTCCATTGATATATAATTTTATGGTATTACTCTCCCCCCAAAAGTGGTATTATTAGCCATCCAACCTCAAAAATACACTTTTCCCAAACGGTTTCCACAATTTTGGCCACTGCTGTAGAATATCCATTCTATCCTACCTTCGTTTTAACTAATACAGGTAGTCCTCAACTTACGGCCACAATTCAGCCCAAAATTTCTGTTGCTAAGCGAGACCGTGGCTAAGTGGATTTTGCTCCATTTTGTGCCCTTTCCTGCCACAGTGGTTAAGGGCATCACTGCAGTTGTGAAGTTAGACACCCGGTTGTTAAGTGAATCTGGCTTCCCCATTGAGTTTGCTTGTCAGAAAGTCACAAAAGAGGATCGCGTGACCCCAGGACACCGCAACCGTCACAAGTACATGCCTGTTGCCAAGCGTCCCAATTCTGATCACGTGACTTTGGGGATGCTGCCATGAATCCCTGCAGTTGTTACGTTAGTAACACGTTTGTTAAGTGAGTCTAGCAAAAGGTGACCACGTGATACCAGGACACGACAACCGTCGTAAAAATACACGCCGATTGCCGAGCATCTGAATTTTGATCACGTGACCCCAGGGATGCTGCAATGGTCGTAAGTGAAAAAACAGTCCTAAGTCACGGTGCTGTTAACTTCGAACGGTTACTAAACAAATGGTTGTAAGCCGAGGGCTACGTGCATGTTGTAATCTTCACAAATGTTGGTGTACATAGAGGGCACAAACATTTCAAAAACTGAGGGGTTCCGCTTGGGCTTAGCAAAAGGGCTAAGATTGAACTCTTAAAAAAGGCCTAAAGCTCACTTTGATTTCCATTACCCATCATTAGACATTGAAAAAGGCAGTTTATGAGCAGGAATTAAAACACGGGAGCAACTAGAATAGAATAGAATAGAATAGAATAGAATAGAATAGAATAGAATAGAATAGAATAGAATAGAATAGAATAGAATCTTTATAGAGAATAGAATAGAATAGAATAGAATAGAAAATATAGAATAGAATAATAGAATAGAATAGAAAATATAGAATAGAATAGAATAGAATAATAGAATAGAATAGAATAATAGAATAGAAAATATAGAATAAAATAGAATAATAGAATAGAATAATAGAATAGAATAATAGAATAGAATAGAATAGAATATGGAATGGAGAATAGAATAGAGTAGAATAGAATCTTTATAGAGAATAGAATAGGATAGAATCTTTATAGAGAATAGAATATGTAGAATAGAATAGAATAGAATAGAATCTTTATAGAGAATAGAATATGTAGAATAGAATAGAATAGAATAGAATCTTTATAGAGAATAGAATAGAATAGAATCTTTATATAGAATATAATAGAACAGAATCTTTATAGAGAATAGAATAGAATAGAATCTTTATAGAGAATAGAATGGAATGGAATGGAATGGAATGGAATGGAATAGAATAGAATAGAATAGAATAGAATAGAATAGAATAGAATAGAATAGAATAGAATAGAATAGAATAGAATAGAACAAAAATAACAGAATGGAATGGAATGGAATGGAATAGAATAGAATAGAATAGAAGGGACCTTGGAGGTCTTCTAGTCCAGCCCCCTGCTCAAGCAGAGCCCCCCCGCTCAAGCTCAAGACTAAAGCAAACATTACAAGACTATCTAAGATAAAGGACATAACATCAGAAAAAGAGACAGAGAAGGAAGGACCAAGAATTTAAAAAAAAAAACAGCATGAAACTGGGAGAAATTTTGATGTTGTAGATCTGACCGGATCAGGAAGAGGTTGACCCTTTGCTGTGGTTATCAATAGCTAATCCAGTGGTTTTCAGGAGACCTCACTTTCCTCAAAGCATATCCTCCTTTATAGTTTTCCTCCCTTTTTCTAGTCCAATCCTCTGCTCAAGCAGGAAAATCTAAATCAGAGGTCCCCAACTTTTGGGGCACCACGGACCTGTTCCGTGGAGAGAGGTTTTCCCGCGGACCGGAGTGTGTGTGGTTTTGTGTGCTGCCTGCATCCCACAGATGGGCTTTGCTTGTTTGTGTGGACCGGTTGCTGGCATGCCGTGGCCCGGTACCGGTCCACGGAGCGGGGGATTAGGGACCCCTGAACTAGACTCATGGTTCACTGTGGGCATGTTTTGAAAACTAGAAGTACATGCTGGGTTTTGGAAAAACAGTTATAAAAGCGATGACTGCTGGAACTTAGAATCTGAGTAGTAAATAGGCCCCAGGAAGGTTTGATATAATTTCAGTCACTAAGCAACCAGTTATAAATCAAGGATTATCTGTATGTCTTAATTTAATCTTTAAATGCCTCTAGATGAGCATAGAAAATCTACCCGAAAAATATCCCCTATCTTGTCAGTAGCCTTTCAGAAAATAATAAAGACCAAATTTTTCTAGGGGGATTTGAGTGAGCCATCCAGAACAGAGTTTTCTCCTGTTCATTTATTGGTATTGTGTATTTACTGTAATTTCGTTTTATTCTGACTTCTAATACCGGAGCAGTTTTATTATGTTTTATGTTGTCATAAAGCCACTGTACCTCTGCAACAATTTGGCACTCTGCTCAGTTTGATGCAGTAAATAAGTTTTGACGAACTGAAGCAGGTAATAAAATTTGGCTGTCGTTACCCAAAGGGCAGTTTTTAACGAGCTATTAAGCTCAGTTCTCATATTGCTTCATTTTGGCTTGTATCGGGAGTCGTCCCAGCCATTAATTCGATAGTTTCAACCAAACTGGAGCTTAATATACTGTATTAATCCAGATGTTGTGGAGTATCCTGACTGTTGAGTGACTGTGACAGCAACAATTGTGGATCAAATTGTGCACGCCGATCCTGTAGTGCAGTGAATGGCAAGGATCTAATCTGTTTTGTTTCGTTTGAATTAAACCCTAAACCCAGTGTTGAAGGAAATGTCTTCATCATGGTTCAGTCCAAGCCGGGAATAAACAACATGGCGACTGCTTTAGAAAAAAGGTTGCAGTTTATTGGAGAGGAGAGCCAGACAGAAAGATGACTCTGGAAGAAAAGAAGAGAGAGCACATGTAGGGAGTGGGTTTTTATACCCTCTGGAGCCTTTTGTTTGGAGTTGTTCCTGTGGCATGAATTGTGACCTAAATCTGAGTGTGTCTTTCTGATATTCTGATGGTGGTGGGTTAATCCCATTATGTCCCAAGGGTCATATCCTGCTTCCCTGGGGCTGGGGCTGATGACTCTTAGATTTTTTTGGTGTGTTGATTCTAGGGACCTTTCTTCCTAATCCCAGTTTCCTGATTCCAGTCTTTCTGACAAGATTATCACACCTGCATTTCTGCAGACTTGGTTTCTGTTTGGGACAAAGAGACTTGGGGGCAGGGTTGGTTTCTGCTTTTAAAATCCTTTAGGGAAATATATTCTGCCTTTTAAATATTTCCCAAAATATTTCTTTCTCTGGGGGGGGGAAAGGGGCTGACTTCCCACAACAGTTAAAAAAAGCAGATGCAAAAAACACAGATTTCAAATTTGGCACCCCGCGAAATGTCTTTTAGGCCACAGAAATGAACAGAAGTCCCCAACTTTTCATGCAGAAAAACCCTTCCTTCTTCTCCCAAGGATTGTTAAGCATTCCGTGTGTCCTAAAGCAGCATCTCTACGTGTTTCATTACTTTCTCCATATGCTACTCCTAGGCGAAAATTACCATTCTTTGCAATTTATGAATTCTGAACCAATTACTCATTGCTCACCAGTCC
>NW_015390679.1:5060-11696 GCF_001527695.2 Protobothrops mucrosquamatus | reverse complement strand
ACAGAAATGAACAGAAGTCCCCAACTTTTCATGCAGAAAAACCCTTCCTTCTTCTCCCAAGGATTGTTAAGCATTCCGTGTGTCCTAAAGCAGCATCTCTACGTGTTTCATTACTTTCTCCATATGCTACTCCTAGGCGAAAATTACCATTCTTTGCAATTTATGAATTCTGAACCAATTACTCATTGCTCACCAGTCCCCAAAGAATCCTGCCCTAAGCTAGACCCAGCTATCATCCTAGCTTTCCATCATCCCAAACAGGATGGTTAAAAAGGGCGTTTTTCGTATTTTGCTCTGAGAAAAGGGATGTTTAAACTCCAGCAGGTAAGGAAGCATATGCCAGGAAGATTTCTTTTTTCTTTTTTCCAAACTTTTGATTGGCATCTTGGCTGGGAAAAAGGGGGGGGGGCAGAGAAAGAGATGGGCTATCAGCCAGCAGGAACAAAGTGCACCCAAGGTCTCTCTAGCCCAGGGGTCTGGATCCAAGCCTGCAGTTTCATCAAAATGGCCGACTGAGGAATTCTGGGAGTTGAAGTCCACCAGTCATCAAAGGGCCAAGTTGGAAGACCCCTGGTCTGGATCCAAGCCCGCCGTTTCATCAAAATGGCCGACTGAGGAATTCTGGGAGTTGAAGTCCACCAGTCATCAAAGGGCCAAGTTGGAAGACCCCTGGTCTGGATCCAAGCCCGCAGTTCCATCAAAATGGCCGACTGAGGAATTCTGGGAGTTGACGTCCACCAGTCATCAAAGGGCCAAGTTTGAAGACCCCTGGTTTGGATCCAAGCCCGCCGTTTCATCAAAATGGCTGACTGAGGAATTCTGGGAGTTGAAGTCCACCAGTCATCAAAGGGCCAAGTTGGAAGACCCCTGAAAGTCTGGATCCAAGCCCACACTTTCATCAAAATGGCCGACTGAGGAATCCTGGGAGTTGAAGTCATAAAAGGGCCAAGTTGGAAGACCCCTGGTCTGGATCCAAGCCCGCAGTTTCATCAAAATGGCCGACTGAGGAATTCTGGGAGTTGAAGTCCACCAGTCATCAAAGGGCCAAGTTTGAAGGCCCCTGCTCTAGCCTGTCTCTGAAATTGAGCACAACTATTGCAATGAGCTCCTTGTCTCTGTGGTGCCTCCCTGACAGGGAGGGAAAGCATTTGCCGCACCCTGTGAAGGATCACACAAATCTGTCAGCCGGGGAGGGTGGGGGCCGGCAGCCGAGGCTCATTAAGGAAGTCGCCTTTTGGTGGGGAAGGGCTGGAAGTCTGGGCGAAGTCCTAGTTCTCAAGGCAGGGTGTTGGCTGGACGGCAACCGGGCCCTTTGCCGGCTTGCCAAAGAGGGTGGAGGGGGGGTAAGAGGGGGCTGGTCTGCAAGGAAAGTGGAAAGTCTTCAAAAGAAACACAAGAAAGTCCTGAAAAAAGCACCTTTGGGGCAACCATCCCTGAGTGACGGAGAACCTCCCAAGATGTCTGGAAGGAGAGCTGTTCAGGAGCAACTTCTGGGGACGTTGCTTTGCGTCTTGAGTTGAAGGGGTTCTGCTGAGGATACTCCAGATGTGTCCTTCCTGATAGCACCAAGCTTCTGTCCAAATTGAGATAGCCAGACTGGTTGGAAGGCGTGAGGTTTATAGTGGTCCCGGTTAGGAATTTAAAGGAAGTTTTCCAATGAAGGGGAGCACCCAAAGGTGCTTTTTTTTTTCAGGTGGCAACTGGACTTTCTTGCTTTTCTTTGAAGATGTTTCGCTTCCCATCCAAGGAGCTTCTTCAGCTCTGACTGGATGGTGGGGAAGGGGAGGATTGATACTCCTTGCAGACTGCTGGTCATTTGCATCCTTTTAGAGAGCCATTGAGGCCACGGTGGTTTGTCTGTGTCATAATAATACTAATAGTAATACTAATACTAATAATACTACTACTAATAATATAATAATAATAATAAAGTTGGAAGGTACCTTGGAGGTCATCTAGTCCAACCCCCTGCTCAGACAGGAAACCCTATACCATATAATAATAAATAGTAATAATAATAATAGAGTTGGAAGGGACCTTGGAGGTCATCTAGTCCAACCCCCTGCTCTGGCAGGAAACCCTATACCATTTCAGACAAATGGCTGTCCAGTCTCTTCTGAAAAACTTCCAGTGTTGGAGCATTCACTGCTTCTGGAGGCAGGTTGTTCCACTGGTTAATTGTTCTCACTGTCAGGAAGTTTCTCCTTAGTTCCAGGTTGCTTCTCTCCTTGATGAGTTTCCATCCGTTGCTTCTTGTTCTGCCTTCAGGGGCTTTGGAGAATAGCTTGACTCCCTCTTCTTTGGGGCAGCCCCTGGGATACTGGAAGGCTGCTATCTTGTCTCCCCTCGTCCTTCTCTTCGTTAAACTGGACATACCGAATTCCAGCAGCCGTTCCTTATATGCTTTAGCCTCCAGTCCCCTAATCATCTTTGTTGCTCTTCTCTGCACTATTTCTAGAGTCTCAGCCTCTTTTTTACATCGTGGTGACCAAAACTGGATGCCGTATTCCACGTGTGGCCTTACCAAGGCCTTGTAAAGTGGTATTAATACTTCACGTGAGCTTGATTCTCTCCCTCTGTTAATGCAGCCTAGCACTGTGTTGGCTTTTTTGGCAGCTGCAGCACACGGCTGGCTCCTATTTAGGTGATTGTCCACTAGGACTCCGAGGTCCCTCTCACAGTTACTACTATTGAGCAAGGTACCCCCTATGCTATACCTGTGCATTTGGTTTTTCTTGCCTAAATGTAGAACCTTGCTTTTTTCACCATTGAATTTCATTTTGTTAGATAGTGCCCAGTGTTCAAGTCTGTCCAGATCCTCCTGTATCCTAAGCCTGTCTTCTGGAGGGTTGGCTATTCCTGCCAGCTTGGTGTCGTCCGCAAATTTGATGAGTTCCCCATCTATCCCCTCGTCCAGATCGTTGATGAAGATGTTGAAGAGCTCTGGGCCCAGAATAGGAACCCTCCTCTGGATGGTACCATTGCACCATTGATGCAAATTGGAGAGTATATTTATCTGGAATAGCCCACTTCCAAAATAGGCCTCCCGATAGCCTTTGCTTGGCACATCCTTAATGCTGCCAATTGTGATTTTCCTCTGCTCTGTAACATTTTAGATTGTTTTTAATGGTTTAATTCAGTAGCTGCCAGACCTATGCCAGAATGTGGCTCTTATGTATTGGAGGTATTCAATTATTTTTATAGTATAATATATAGTGTGTCCGGTATATTATCTATTGTGTGTTTTATTTTGTTTGCAATCTTCTCAAGAAGTTTTGCTGTTGCGGCAGATGAAAAGTATAAATACACGAAGCTGGGTGAGGAAAAACACCGCCAGACAAAAGAGGCATCTAGAATGAATGCCATTGTATGGAATCAGATAAAGTCCTCCAACTGAATTTGGCTGTGATAGGACAAAAACAATAAAAGGAGAAACGGCACCCACACCCCACAACTGAGATATTTCCAGACAAAGATAGGGCAAAGCAATTCCCATTTACTTTACTTTACAAGTTTTCTTTAAAAAAAAAAAAAAAAAAAAGTGTAGGCACTGATAACGTATTCGCTCCATGGGATTAAGCCTCCTTCTGTGAAAATTCATTAACAGCATGCAAAAAAAAAAAAAAAAATAGGAGGGAACAGTTATCTAAGCAGACAAAAACAGAGTACAAAAAGGTTTTATCTGTCATTTGTTTGAATGAATAGATTTCTTTCCACAGGGGAGCTGGAGGAAAAGGATGGGTGGAAAAATTTCTATATTATCTGCCCTGTCATTTGATTGTACAAACAAATGTTCCTTCTTCTAAAGAAAGATCAGATGGCGTCCATACAATGAATGCAGAAGTTTCTTTTCTTTAATGAACTAAGAGTGGTGGAGCACTTGAGGAAATTCAACTGTCCTTGATGTCTCTTATTCCGAATAAAAAGTCCTTATGTATTAGGTTGAACAAGAGACATTGTAGAGGGACACGATTGATGCACCCGCTACAAATCCCGTACTTTTATGTGTAAGTAAACTATTTTTTTCTTAAGAAATGGTTTTTTTAAAGAAGAGATTGGACAGACATTTGTCTGGAACAGTATAGGGCAGGGGCAGGCAACCTTGGCTCTTTTATGACTTGTGGACTTCAGCTCCCAGAATTCCTGAGCCAGCATGGCTCAGCTTGGAAACCTCCCTTTCTCCTCAGCATGGCTGGCTCAGGAATTCTGGGAGTTGAAGTCCACGAGTCATAAAAGGGCCAGGTTTGAAGACTCCTACCCTAGGGTTAGAGTCTAGACGAGGGGTAGGCAACCTTGGTTTGTTTATGACTCGTGGACTTCAACTCCCAGAGTTCCTGAGCCGGCACGGCTCAGCTTGGAAACCTCTCCCTTTCCCCTCAGCATGACTGGCTCAGGAATTCTGGGAGTTGAAGTCCACGAGCCATAAAAAAGCGAAGTTTGAAGACCCCTACCCTAGGGTTAGAGTCTAGACGAGGGGTAGGCAACCATGGTTCGTTTATGACTCGTGGACTTCAACTCCCAGAATTCCTCAGCCAGCCTGGCTCAGCTTGGAAACCTCTCCCTTTCCCCTCAGCATGACTGGCTCAGGAATTCTGGGAGTTGAAGTCCACGAGCCATAAAAAAAGCGAAGTTTGAAGACCCCTACCCTAGGGTTAGAGTCTAGACGAGGGGTAGGCAACCATGGTTCGTTTATGACTCGTGGACTTCAACTCCCAGAATTCCTCAGCCAGCCTGGCTCAGCTTGGAAACCTCTCCCTTTCCCCTCAGCATGGCTGGCTCGGGAATTCTGGGAGTTGAAGTCCACGAGTCATAAACGAGCCAAGGTTGCCTACCCCTGGTATAGGGTCTGCTGCTTGAGCAGGGGGTTGAACTAGAAGACCTCCAAGGTCCCTTCCAATTTCGTTATTCTGTATTCTGGAATATTCCTGTTGGGCTGTTCCATCAACCATTCAAGCTGTATTGTGAGTCACAACCATGCAGGTAACCCTTAACCACCATGCGAAACAAAATGGCTAAGCGAAGTGTTTGTTAATTCAGTCGCCCCTGATTTTATGACCTGCTCGGTGCAGTTGGAAAGAACGGGTTGTAAAAATGGCTTTGGAATTGCGAATGACGGCTAAACAGGGAAGTCATTACATGTTACTTATATATAAGGGTGTAGGTCTATACATAGGTTGTATAGAGCAGGGGTCCCCAAACCCCAGTCTGTGGACCGGTACCAGGCCACGGCATGCCAGCAACCGGTCCGCACAAACAAGCAAAGTCCCATCTGTGGGATGCAGGCAGCACACAAAACCACACACACACTCCGGTCCGCGGAAAAACCTCCCTCCACGGAACCGGTCCCTGGTGCCCCAAAGGTTGGGGGCCTCTGGTATAGAGTATGTTTAAATGTGTGTTATGCATGTGTACACTTTGAGAGCAAGCCACAAGCAACTACATTCCATTTTTAATGTCTGCCATTGTGCCCAGAGTAAACAACAACAATAAAAGTTATTTATCTATTAAACAAGGATTATCTGTACAGTAAGTGTTGGACTAGTTGTGTAAAAAAGAGACGTGGGAGTGCAGTGGTTAGAGTGCAGTACTGCAGGCTATTTCTGCTGACTGCTAGCAGTTCAATCCTGACCAGCTCAAGGTTGACTCTGCTTTCCAGCCTTCTGAGGTCGGTAAAATGAGGACCCAGATTTTGGGGGGCCATATATGCTGACTTTGTAAACCAATTAGAGAGGGCTGTAAAGCACTATGGAGCGGTATATAAGTCTAAGTGATATTGTTATTGCTATTCCTCCCTTCCTCCCTCCCTCCCTCCCTGGAGGTGCAGTGGTTAGAATGCACTATTGCAGGTGACTCTGCCCACAACCAGGAGTTCGATCCTGACCGGGCTCAAGGTCGACTCAGCCTTCCGTCCTTCCGAGGTCGGTAAAATGAAGACCAAGATAGTTAGGGGCAATTATGCTGACTCTGTAAACCGCTTAGAGAGGGGTGTAAAGCACTGCGAAGGGGCATATAAGTCTAAGCACTGTTGCTATTGCTATGCTCCTGTAGTAGTAGTAGTAATAATAGTAGTACCAGTAGTAATAGTAGTAGTAAGTTGGAAGGGACCTTGAAGGTCATCTAGTCCAACCCCCTGCTCAGGCAGGAAACCCTATACCATTTCAGACAAATGGCTGTCCAGTTTCTTCTTAAAAACTTCCAGTGTTGGACCATTCACCACTTCTGGAGGCAGGTCGTTCCACTGGTTAATTGTTCTAACGGTCAGGAAATTAGTTCTTATTTCTAGGTTGCTTCTCTCCTTGATGAGTTTCCATCTGTTGCTTCTTGTCCTGCCTTCAGGCGCTTTGGAGAACAGCCTTTTCTTTGGGGCAGCCCCTGAGATACTGGAAGACAGCTGTCATGTCACCCCTCGTCCTTCTCTTCATTAAACTGGGCATCCCCAATTCCAGCAACCGTTCCTGATATGTACACAGAGCTGTTTTCAGGGTTGTGTTGAGAAAATTGCATTATTAGCTCAAGGGTGGGAAGTGAGCTCTACCTGCAGAAACACCATTTTTCCCACCTCCTAAAAGTGCAAAGGTGGGCCTGGGAAGCTGTGATGAAAGCCCCTGCAGCGGTGTGTAATACCCTGGCAAGGGG
>NW_015390679.1:0-3128 GCF_001527695.2 Protobothrops mucrosquamatus | reverse complement strand
AGAGCCCTGTCAACTGCATTTATTAGACATGCTAATTGTGGGTAGTTGTTAAGCTAATTGTCCAAAACTTGCAATCTTGGAGTCACACTTATTTCCAAACTGACTCAAACAAGGAAAACAAGAGTTTAAGTAGAATCAAAAGAAATATAATGTTGAAATAATGAAAATTAATGATTCCACTTATTCTAACTTGGGTTAGACCCAGTTCTGGACATCACATTTTAGGATTCAGACAAGCTAAATCCAACTCAACAAAGGGCAGTGAAGATAATCAGAGGAATTAGAAAGTCATTTCTGTAAACGGGGGTGACAGGAGCTGAGAAGGTCTAGCTTTGAGGAAAGACGAGCAGACTTCAGTATGATGAGTAGCTGTGGAATTGGCAGTAGTTACTTGCCTGAGCAGGGGGTTGGACTTGATGACCTCCAAGGTCCCTTCCAACTTTATTATTATTATTATTATTATTATTATTATTATTGTTGTTGTTGTTGTTGTTGTTGTTGTTATACCTATTTACTATTACTCTAGCCCAGGGGTAGGCAACCTTGGCTCTTTTATGACTGGTGGACTTCAACTCCCAGAATTCCTGAGCCAGCCATGCTGAGGGGAAAGGGAGAGGTTTCCAAGCTGAGCCGTGCTGGCTCAGGAATTCTGGGAGTTGAAGTCCACCAGTCATGAAAGGGCCAAAGTTTCCCTCATGCTGGCTCAGGAATTCTGGGAGTTGAAGTCCACAAGTCATAAAAGAGCCAAGGTTGCCTACCCCTGGTACAGGATTTCCTGCCTGAGCAGGGGGTTGGACTAGATGACCTCCAAGGTCCCTTCCAACTTTTTTATTATTATTATTATTATTATTATTATTATTATTATTATTATTATTATTATTATTATTATTATTATTATCAGCTGCCGTTCAATGGTCTATTTCTGAATATCTGATAAATCAGAAAGTATATCAAGTTGTTTCTCAAATGAGGACTCAGAAACTCTTGACACCTCCTGATAACGTGTTTTTCAAACGCGTCAGACGGGCGGTCTCTAAATTTGATAAATAATTTCTGTAGCAGCCTCATTATGCAAACGGTGTAAATCACCACGGATAATGCAAAATTAAGGTAAAATTTAACACACATTTAAACATCAAACCTGTCCGTTATTTCAGGAAAGTGTCTGGATGGAAATTTTTCTGCGGTCCTATAAAAGGCAGTGTGTGTTAAATCAGAGGCCCCCAACCTTTGGGGCACCAGGGACCGATTCCGTGGAGAGAGGTTTTTCCACGGACCACGGAGTGTGTGGTTTTGTGTGCTGCCTGCATCCCACGGATGGGGCTTCGCTTGTTTGTGTGGACCGGTTGCTGGCATGCCGTGGCCCGGTGCCGGTCTATGGACCGAGGGTTGGGGAACCCCTGTATTAAATCATGGAGCCCAGAAAAATAGATTCTTATGTTATGTGGATAATGTAATTAATTATCTTTGTCACTAGGGGGCGTAAAATGTAGTTGTGGCCGGGTTTTTTTGTTTGTTTGTTTTGTGAGAGAAGCAACAAAGGCTTTTCACTGATGAGTATTTTTTTAAGCCTTTCCAAATATGGTCTACTCCAGGGGTAGGCAACCTTGGCTCTTTTATGACTTGTGGACTTCAACTCCCAGAATTCCTGAGCCAGCATGGGGGAACTATGGCCCCTTCATGACTGGTGGACTTCAACTCCCAGAATTCCTGAGCCAGCCTGGCTCAGCTTGGAACCTTTCCCTTTCTCCTCAGCATGGTTGGCTCAGGAATTCTGGGAGTTGAAGTCCACCAGTCATAAAAGAGCCACAGTTCCCCCATGCTGGCTCAGGAATTCTGGGAGTTGAAGTCCACGAGTCATAAAAGAGCCAAGGTTGCCTACCCCTGTCCAAATGCCTGAATTTTGATCATGTGACCGTGAGGAAAAATATTTAAATATTTAAACCAGGGGTTTTCAAACTTGGCCCTTTTATGACTGGTGGACTCCCAGAATTCCTGAGCCAGCATGGAGGAACTATGGCCCCCTCATGGCTTGTGGACTTCAACTCCCAGAATTCCTGAGCCAGCATGGAGGAACTATGGCCCCCTCATGGCTTGTGGACTTCAACTCCCAGAATTCCTGAGCCAGCATGGAGGAACTATGGCCCCCTTGATGACTCGTGGACTTCAACTCCCAGAATTCCTGAGCCAGCACGGCTCAGCTTGGAAACCTCTCCCTTTCCCCTCAGCAGGGCTGGCTCAGGAATTCTGGGAGTTGCAGTCCACGAGTCATAAAAGAGCCAAGGTTGCCTACCACTGGCCTACTCTATGCTTTGCTGTAGGGCCAGTATTTCTCAACCTTGGCCACATTAAGCTATATGGACTTCAATTCCCAGAATCCTTTGCACACCTGGAAATAGACAGGTGGTTTAGTGAGAGGCTAGTGGAGAATTTGGAAAGGTGCAGTCCCAAATATTTAGAGAACATTTGGAGAAAAACTACTACTCCTTGAGTTACAACCAGTCGTTTAGTGACTGCTCAAAATTCCAACAGCATTGAAAAAGGGACTCATGGCTGTTTAACCACTGCCTTGCTTGTTATTTTGGGCTCCGTTGTGTCATAAGTCAAGGACTTCCTTTATGCAAAAGTTTCCTTGTTTCCCACTTAACAGAGACACAGGTTTTAAACCGGGTGTGATGAGTATTCTAGCACTCTTAAGAGAGCTTTAGTAGGTCAAAATCCTCCGGAGTGATAAATATGATCAAGTAAGGTCACGTTTTTTTTTATACAAGTAATATATTTTGAAGGAGCTAATGTGAGATTCTTCAGACCCCTTTTTACACTTTCTCTGCATAAATGGTGCTTTGTTTGTTTTTCACTTTCTCCCTCTCTTGCAAACACTTCAGAGTGAATATAATTACCGTGTTGTGTAAGTTACGTACAGTAACGTTTTTTTTAAAAAATCAATTGAGACAAGTAGGGTATACACTGTTTTGAGATGTCTGTGGACCGGGAAACTATGAATTCTTACGAGAAATATTTTTCAAGCCTTTTGCGACGACTCTTAAAGAAACAACGCATCAGTTTGAAAAGGAGCGAATTCATTTTCCGCTGGGGAAAAATCAGGATTTTTCATCTCGGCTATTCTT
>NW_015390678.1:33799-37656 GCF_001527695.2 Protobothrops mucrosquamatus | reverse complement strand
CAAACGCCATATCTTGGTTTTATACACAGTGTTTTGTAGCAGTTCTATATTACATGGTGTTTCTCCATGTAATTTCAGATCATCCATATAAAGAAAGTGGGATAATTTGGCAGATGTTTTTGATGTTTGACAACCAGGTTCTGACTTGTTCAGTATTGTTGACACAGGAATTAAGGCAATGACAAAAATAGTGATGATAGTCAGTCTCTTTGAAAGATTCCTCTCTTGATATTAATCTCTCGCAGTGTATCATCACTGACCAGCAACTGTGTCTTCCATTGTGCGTTGATCTTTGCACAAAGAGTCTGATGTTTCAACTGACTGCTGATATTTCTAGGCAGTTGAATACCCAATCACATGGCAAGAAGTCTAATGCCTTCTTCTAATTAATCCAAAGTATGTTCAAATTGGTCTTCCTTCTCTTTCAGTTTTCCAAAATCATCTTGTCAATTAGGAGCTGATCTTTTGTTATTTTGCTGTTTGGGAGGTTTCCTTTCTGCTGAAGTGGGAAGAGCTTGTTTTCAAATAGATGCTGTTGGATTGTATCAACTATGACAGCAGTTAACAATCTGAACATTGTTGGTAAGTAGGTAACAGATATCCGGTGCTGCACCTTTTGTTGGATATTTCATTAACAAGTAATTTTTGCCAAAGGTTTCCATGTAGCATAGCTTATTTATTTATTCAATTTATATAGCCACTCATTTCACATGACTTTGGGTGGTGAACAATCACAACAGCAATTAAAACCAAAATCATTTTAATACATATAATAGTGTATATTATATTTAATATAATATAATATTTAATATATAAATATTTAATATTTAATATATAAAAAATTTAACCATAAACATCAATATAGCCAAAAAACAGGACCTTTAACATACTTGGGGTCCCAAACTTTGGTACATAACCAGCTCTTCAATGCCTAATGAAAGTCCAGCATAGTTGGGGCCATCCTAATCTATGGAGGGAGAATGTTCTAGATCAGTGTTTCTCAACCTTGACAATTTTAAGGCATGTGGACTTCAACTCCCAGAAATCAATGCTGGCTGTGGAATTCTGGGAGTTGAAGTCCACATGCCTTAAAATTGTCAAGGTTGAGAAACACTGTTCTAGATGGAGAGACTTTGGCAGAGAAGGCACAACTCTTAGTCCCTGCTAGCCAACATCCCTTGACTGATGGGACCTGCAGCATGCCCAGTCAAGTATAATCTCTACCTATCTGGAGGGTACCAGCTTGTGGAAGAATTTTTTAAAAATTGTTTTATGCTTTTTTTAAAAGGCAGAGTATTTAAGAAACGTTAAGTGAAGTCAGAGAAAGTCAGCTAGGAAAGAAAGAATACTATCATATTATTGTTCAATTCACTTACAGAAAGATGGCCTTTTTAGAAATACCTGTAGGAAGAAATATTGTACTTCTTGCTTCTACTTATGGATTTGTCACTTCACCCATGTAGAAACTTACTGTACAATGTAATGCTACAGGATAACTGCAATGCATTTAGTAAAGTGATGTGTTTTAGCCTCTGCTTCTGTAGCTGCATTAGCAATTAGATTCTGTTAGAGGATGTCCATTTGAGCTTGACCTAGTCAGAGGTAATTCTATTACAGAGGTTGAGCCAAGCTTTTGAGAAGCATTTATGTCTAATAAAGTTGAAATTTCTTCAGTAGCACATGTACAATATCACTGCAATCTTGTTCCTTTGATGGCAGAAACCCCAACTAAATTTAGAGGCTCTTTCATTTTAGTAGATACAAAAAATATTGTGCTGCAAGGCAACTACATAGGGCATCAGAAGCATATTATAAACCTGTGCTTTAACTTTCTGTTCTTACTTTGTTTAAAAAAATAGACCTGTTGAACTATGAGATGCATGAAGAGCAGTTGTTGTTGGCCCCTTCTGTCTCTACTAACTATTGTAATCCTGCCCCATTATCTGGGAAGAGCGCAAACATTTTGAACCTGAGGAAGAGGAAAGGTTGTTGAGAAGGTGGGTTGCACCACAGCTTCAGTGGATCCTGAATAAAGTGAATTTATGGACTCTTTTCAGTTATGTTTCAGACCTAGGCATGGAATTGAAACAGCATTGGCCATACTTTTGGATGACCTGTGGCAGAAGCAGGATGGTTTGCATTCATCCTTGCTCTACTTGACCTCTTGACAAACTTCAGTATCATTGATCATGGAATCCTTCTGAATCGGATGCTCGGAATGGAGATGGGTGCCAGTGTATTGTTCTGGTTCTCTTTCTTTGTCTGCAGTCAGTTTCAGTCAGGATTGATTGGAAGTGAATGGTCCCATGCTTGGCCCCATTATATGGATTCAGCAGGGGTCAGTTCTCTCTTTGCTCTTATTTGACATCTACATGAAGATAAGGTTATTTATTGCCATGGGTGGGGCACTACTGATACACTGATGATACCCAGATGTAGATCTCAGTCCCTGAATGTCACAAGTTCAGCTTGTTTTTTTTAAAACTGTACCCAGTTAGATTGACCCAGATTCAAAAGAAAGCATTGGACTCTGGACAGGTGATTTTTTAAAAATATCTTCTTAGAAGGCTTCAGGAGTTGCTTTATTTTATTTTTAAAAAAAACCAAAATGTAAAAGTAGAATATGAAACTTACAAATTTATACGTGAATGTTTCTATTGTCACTATTCTATATCTTATTCTATTTCTATTACTTCTATATTACATTAATTACTGTACTATAGCAATTACTATACATGATTATTATTCAGTTACTAGTAATAATGGAATAGAATAGAATAGAATAGAATAGAATAGAATAGAATAGAATAGAATAGAATAGAATAGATCTGGAAGGGACCTTGGAGGTCTTCTAGTCCAGCTCCCCGCTCAAGCAGGAGAACCTATACCATCTCAGACAGGTGAATGTCTAGTCTCGTCTTAAAAATCTCCAGTGATGGAGCACCCACGATTTCTGGAGGCAAGCTGTTCCACTGGCTGATTGTCCTCACTGTCAGGAAGTTTCTCCTTAATTCCAGGTTGCTTCTCTCTTTGATCAGTTTCCAACCATTGTTTCTCATCCTTCCCTATTATATAGCAATGTTTGCACCTTACAAATTCTGCTCTCCTTGAATACCTCTCACTAGAATTTATTCTGCTTTTTTCTTCCCTGCTACTGCCCAACATATAGAGTACTTGCAGCTTTCCACATTGTACATGAATTTTTCAGCTCATGTGATTCTTGGCTTGGGAGTCTCCTGAGGTTGTCATTCTACAGGTTTGGCTGAAGCACCTTCTTCAGATTCAGGTTCAGAATCCGAATCCTGAACCTGAGTCTGATAGGGCACATCACCAATCTACAGTACCCCAAAACATGAAGAAAAAGCTTGAAACTGGGAAACCTTAAGAATATTGACTAAAGACGATATGATTAAAATATATGAGAAAAAAAATCAGAGTCCTTGGCAAATATTATAGGGCTTGCCCTATCATTAGACAGTGTGACTTGATGATGATGATGATGATGATGATGATGATGATGATGATGATGATGATGATGATGATGATGATGATTATTATTATTATTATTATTATTATTATTATTATTATTATTATTATTATTATTATTATTATTATTATTATTATTATTATTATTATTATTATTATTATTATTATTATTATTATTTAAATTTATATACCGCCCTATCTCCCTTACGGGACTCAGGGCGGTGAACAGGCGATAATAAAAATCACAATAAATATTAAATAAAAAGCCTGCTCTAAAATACCCCCTATAAAAACCCCTACCAAAACACAATCAAAACTACGCCAGGCCGGCCGCATGGAATAGATGGGTTTTCAAGGCTCGGCGAAAGAGG
>NW_015390678.1:26476-33556 GCF_001527695.2 Protobothrops mucrosquamatus | reverse complement strand
TATATACCGCCCTATCTCCCTTACGGGACTCAGGGCGGTGAACAGGCGATAATAAAAATCACAATAAATATTAAATAAAAAGCCTGCTCTAAAATACCCCCTATAAAAACCCCTACCAAAACACAATCAAAACTACGCCAGGCCGGCCGCATGGAATAGATGGGTTTTCAAGGCTCGGCGAAAGAGGCGCAGGTCCGCAACTGTACGTAGGTCGGGGGATAGGTCATTCCAGAGGGCAGGAGCTGCCACAGAGAAGGCTCTCCCCCTGGGGGTCGCCAGCCGGCAATGACTGGCCGACGGCACCCTAAGGAGGCCCTCTCTGTGGGAGCGGACTGGTCGAAGGGAGGTATTTGGTAGGAGGCGGTCTTGCAAATACCTAGGTCCATTGCCATGGAGTGCTTTAAAGGTTGTTACTAACACCTTGAAGCGCACCCGGAAGGCCACAGGCAGCCAGTGCAGCTCACGCAGGAGAGGTGTTACATGGGAGTATCTAGAGGCCCCCAGGATCCCCCGCGCGGCCGCATTCTGAACTAGCTGGAGCCTCTAGGTGCACCTCAAGGGGAGCCCCATGTAGAGAGCGTTGCAATAGTCCAGGCAGGAAACAACGAGGGCTTGAGTGACCGTGAGTAGAGCGTCTGTCTTATGTAACAGATTTCGGGAATTAATACTGATGCAAAGAGGTTTCACAGGTGTTGAAGCAGATAAAGAACTAATCAACAAGACACAGTGTATAAAGACTAAAGTTCTCTCCATATGGTGGCCCCAAACTACATATATTTCTTTTTCTGTTATTTAATTGGTACCCTATTTTCCTGTTTATTCTAACACTCAAGGGGTTCTAGAGCAATTAAATATGTAGTGTAGAACATAAAACAATATAATTAATTTCAAGACAAAAAAATTCATCAAAACAATTACTTGTTGGAAACCTGGTGGAAACATTGTAAGACATATGCTATTCCTATGGAAAATATAAACATCTTTCTTACCCACAAGGTCACTGCAAATATTGCATCATACACAAAGAGCTTGTTGTAATGTAATAGAGTTTTCTCCTTTATACTTGGTGATTCTTCTTCTTTACTTCCTCCTTCTTTATTTCTTTACTTTTGACACTTTGAGTGTCGAGGGAGATACAAAGTTCTGATTCCTGTATTTCTGGTTGCCTCCACCATTGTTATTGACTTGGTGATGCTTAGACTTGGTGATGCTGAACACTGAAAAAAATTAAATGTTGGCATTCAATAAGCAAGTCCTTCATGATGTCATGATTTCATTTTAAAGTTAGATACGTCATACTTTCCCCATCATTTATATCTGATCTGCGTGTACTTTATTTATTTTAGGGTTACTGTAAGGCTACATATTTAGGAATTTGTGATGGAATGTAGTAAGGAGGTGGACTCCCAGGAAGGAGGGGGTGTATTCCAGAGTAATACAGAATCTGCTTGCCAAATCTCTCTCCTAACAGGAGGAAGACCATAATCCTATTATTGCTGCTGGTTGATTAAACAAGTCTGTGATTTAGTATTGCTGCTCAGTTACCTTAGCCTGCCTGCACATTTTGTAATTCTTGAAAATTAACTGGAGTTACTTCTGCTAGAAGGCTCAGTAGCGTAAGAAACAGAAAACCTGCAGGGCCTTTGGTTGGATAAGTAGAAAAGACATAACAAGGGCTGTCAAATAAATTCGGGAGAAAGGTTTGGAAAGCTTCCATCTTGAAAATGGCAATGTCAGATTAAGTGGTTTACAGTTTCCAAAATATGTAGGTGCCTGTACTGTGAATGGAGGCAGATCCACAATAGAATTGCAGAGCTTTGAATTAAGAAATGCTAATTTGAATGGTACATTTAAATGGTTTTTGAATGATAGAGCAGTCATGGCACAGCATAACAGCTCAAGGGAAAGGATAATCTCTCCCTCTGCTTCACCTTCTCCTAAAAAGAATATGTTTGACAAGTAAACAACCTGGATCTATCACTGTGTGGTGAATGGTAGTAACTGACCGAGCAGTTTTGAATGTGACAACCAGATAAAATTTAGCTTCCTGCTTGTGTTTAAACAAAAGATTTGTGGTATCAGGTCTTTTCCCATGTATTTATTCTTTATCACATTTTTGCTGTCTCTGTGCTGTTTTCAAGTGCATGTAGACTAAATACAATTGAAAGTCAATTTCTATAGCACAGCTTATGCAAAGGATCTCAGTGGGCTTTACCTAAAACAATAACCAGCAGCTTGAACATTTAGCTGCATTTAAGTCTTGCATAAGCAAAACTCAAAAGATACGTTTTCAACTTGGCTTGAAATGAATTCCCTGAATCTGCATTTCTCATGTCAAGTGGATATGAATTTTAGAGCTGTTGTGCCCAGCTAGCAAAAGCCCTGCATCCATGAAAATTTAATCTGAGTGTCTTTTTATTTTCTATGCTTGCAATTATTTTGGGAAGGAGGGGAAAACTATCTATTTTTTCTTTTCACATGTGAAATCTCTGTGGATTTTTCTGTCTTTCGGCTTATTCTGCATGTATTTCTTATAATTGTCCTTACATTTTCCCCTCCCCATCAATTAATAAAAGCTTCCTTGGGAATAATATTGTTAGCTTAATACATGGGCTTCTACTGACAACCGTGATTCAAATAAACAGAAAGCTTTTAACAGGAAGTTGTCTGCTCGGCTGCCTTCTGCTTGGAAAAAGACAGCCAATTAGCATAAAATGCTGAATTAACAATAACACGCACACACAGACACACAGACACATAAACAACACGCAAACATTATTTCCTCAGAACAAAACATAAAGCAAAGAGAAGGGAACCAGCAAGATGAGAAATTGAAGAAAGGGGAGGAGAGCATAGATTCCCCAACTCTATTTTTTCCCCTCAGTCATAATTTAATTGGTGATGAATGTTCATGTCCTTTCCCTTTTCTAACCCTTCTCACAAATTCTGACTGCAGAAACATTTATGATGGTTTATGAGGGATAGAATCATTGAAGTGCCTAAGGGCATTCACTTCTTCATATATTCTAGGATAGAAGCCCAGCCTTGAAAACCCTAGGAATGTATGGCTCTGGAAATCTAATTGAAATATTTAAGAAAGGCATGTGGCACAGCCCTCCTGTCTTACATAGTTTAACAAATCAGGTGGGGAGGTTGTTTCCAGAACAATTCTTTTGTCATAATTTGGCTGCTCATAGAAATTTGAGACCAGATTATGTTTGTTTCCTTGAACATTTTAACTCAAAATGGATCATCCTTCCCCCCCCCCCCAAGAATACATAGGCTTTTATAACTAGTAGCTTCTCTCGGATGAGGTGTCTTTCCCATGCCTGGCGGGATTTAAATGAAGATAATGGTTTCAGATAGAAACCATTATTCTCCATCATTCCCTTACAATATAAAAGGTATATTTGGGGGAGTGCAGGTAATTTCCAGATAGACTCAAGCCCAATAGAAGACAATATCTGTAGCTCAGACCTGAACTGTGAAATCATTGGGGCTCTCTGAGCTTGGTTGTTTGCTTGCAGACATTTCATTACCTAACTTGGTAACATCATCAGTGCTAGTGAGTGTGGGTTTTGCTCCCTGTTATATATACTGTCGGTTTATATAGAGTAGGGCTGGGTTTTCTCCTTAGTAGTTGCTTGATTAGTGTATTATTTCCCCCTTCACTGTTTGATGTTAATCCCTACTTATCTGGGTATTGATTGCTGGAGAGGATGTGTTCTGGTCTTTTTGTTTCTTTCTTTGATTTTTATTGTCTTCTTACAATTAGAGTCTTGAGTGCTAATGTTCATGCATTTTAGTCACTTCCCTTTTGTGATATTAATGCCCACTGGGATACAAATGTATTTCAGCACTTGACAGATAAAATGTGGTTCCCCATATTGTCCATGAAGTTGTATACATTAATTACCTAACAGCTTATAGCTGCACTTAATAAGATCACTATTTGGTTGTCATCTGCTGAATTTCCACCAAAGAGATGAGGAGCCTATGAACCTTTTAAAATGTCAGCTCATGTCAGCACTTAGCATGAGCAGCAATCAGTCTGGGCTTTATTAGAATGGCCTTGCAGGGACACCAACTGCGATTATGAGATTTAGATCTTGCTGAATAATATACTATTTTATTTTTCAGTTTGATCATTGTACAGCTCCACTTAGTGAACCGAAATGTAGAATCAATGAATATTCATGATTTCATATTTGGAAGTTCTAGGAAGGCATTCCAAATGCCACATAGCTTGGAGAAATGTCACCTTTATTCAGGACTGAATGTGAGCCTTGATATCTGGTATGATTCAAGTTTGCTGGTGATATCAACTTTTCTGGGTGGTTAAAATAAAGATTGTTAAAGAATCCCAAATGGTTTCATCCACACTAGGTGATTGAACTGCAAGTGAAAACCAAGCACAACAATAACACAAACTATCCAAATCTTCTATATACATTAATGGGTTCTAAGTTGGCATTCACTGATCAGAAATGGGATCAAGATTTGTGATAAACACTTCAGTGGAAAGTCAACTGAGTATATACAGTAGCTACTTAAAAAGGAGGGGAAAAAAGACAATTACATGTTTGGAAAAGTTAGAAAGGGAATTCAAAATAAAATATGCAAAGTACTGTGTTTCCCCGAAAATAAGACGGTCTTATATTAATTTTTGCTCCCAAAGACGCATTAGGGCTTATTTTTTGGTTAGGGGTTATATTCGGGAAAATATAGTAAATACATCCATCTGGCTGACAATCTTAACTGGGGCTTATTTTTGGGGTGGGGCTTATTTTTGGGGTTGGGCTTATATTATGAGCATCCTGAAAAATCATGCTAGGGCTTATTTTCCAGTTGAGTCCTATTTTGGGGGAAACAGGGTAATAATATTTTTTTATACATCTATATGGTGAGATGGTTCCTGATAATAGAATGTAAAATTCTATTCATTGCATCTGAAACATGATTTTGTAAGTTGACGAGTTACAAATAATGGCAAGCAATGAAAAATAAAGAAAAAAACCCACAGCATCTTGGTTTGATTTAATTTGATAGGAAGATTGGTAAAGGGAAATATGACAGAAGTACATTAAATAAAAGAAACAGAAAATATGGACAGAGGATTTTTTTTCAGTCTCATTATGCTGGAATGTGAGGTCATCCCTTAAAACCAAATTCAGGGACATTCTGAATGATAAAATGAAATACTTAATGCATAGTTAAACTCTGGAATTTGCCATTATCAAAACTCGTGGTGAAATAATTAGATAATTCAGGGACACTCAAGCTATAAATAGTTATTAACCTTGGTGGCAGTTTTAGAGTCACAGGCAACTTGCTGTGAATGTAGTAACTAGGGAGTAATGGAAGACTATTCTCCTCCTGTCTCTGCTGCTGAATTTCCTGAATGTGTCTATAGTGTTCATTGATATAAGATTGATAAGAGACCAATTTGGTGTAGTGGTTATGGTGCTGGCCTAGAAACCAGGAAACTTTGAGTTCTAGTCCTACCTGAGACATGAAAGCCACCTGGGTGACTTTGGGTCAGTCATTCTCTCTCCGCCTAATCCACTTCATAGGATTGTTGTCATGGGGAATATAGAAAGAGAAAGGAGCATTATGTATGTTTGCTGCCTTAAGTAACTTATAAAAGTATTAAAGGCAGGATCATATAAATAAATAAAGAAGAAAGAACAGTTAAGGTATTCTCCCCCTTTCATAGAACATAGAAGATGAAACATAGAATAATAGAGTAGGAAGGGACCTTGGAGATCTTCTAGTCCAACCACCTGCTTGAGCAGGAGACCCTATACCATTTCAGATAAATGGCTGTCCAGTCTCTTTTTGACAGCCTCTAGTGATGGAACACCAACAACCTCTGAAGGCAAGCTATTCTGAAGGCAAGCTATTCTGTTGGTTGATTGCTCTCTCTTTTAAGGAAGTTCTCCTTAGTTGTAGGTTGCTTCTCTCCTTGGTTATTTTCCATCCATTGTTTCTTGTCTTGCCTTTTGGTGCTTTGGAAAATAAATTGACTCCCTCATCTTTGAAATTGGAAATTGCAGTAAGTCAAGTTTGCTCTTGGTTCATTAAAACAGAAGATCTGAATGTCAGTGGTTATCAATGTTTTTTATTGCTACCTGGATAGTATCTCCTTTATAGCTGTGACAGGCCACATTTTGTTGGGATGGTTATTGTCCAAAAAGGTTGTAAGCCCTTTGTGGTAGACAAAACAAGGAAACCAAAGCTATGTAGGCCAATTCTATTTTTATTCTAAAGTTATAGCAACAGAACCTTGCATATCTGAATATACCTCCTCCCTCCTTCCTTTATCATTCTTGTGAACTAGCGGGGGCTTGTCTGAAACATTTATGAATGTTACATTCTTGCCCTGGACTCAGGCTTCTTTTATCTGACCATTGCCTTGGCAGCAGTTCTTCCTTCTGTCCCTCAAGGCCATTCTCTCTGCTTCTGCATTAGTGGGCAAGCTCCCAATTGCTGCACTGGGACTTATTATCTTATTCTTACATTATGCCTTCTTTACAATATCCATGTAAATGCAGATATCCTCTTGCAGCATTCTGAAATGTCCTGTGGGAAAGGCAAATACAATAATAAAATGCTGGGAATGACTTGCTCAGCTGAAATGTTTATTCTCTTCCTTTGCTGGGAAACATTGGGACAACAGCTAAGTCCTAGTTGCTGACTGCTGCCAATATCAACTATCTCTTGCTACATGAGAGCATTCAAAGAGTGCATCTCTTGTGAGAGAATTGCCATAAATGCACAGAGCTAGATAATTTATGTTTGGCTCATTGGAAATGAAGGGTGTCTATAACTTGTTGAGATCAGTAGATTTATCCCTCTTTCTGATAAAATTATTTGTTATTTAGCTATGAGTATAGAAGTCAAGTTCTATTTGAAAACACTCACGTAGCAAGACTACTATTTCTTCCCCCTTGGCCTTCAATAAACGCTCTTTATTAAAGAGAAGCACTCATTATGAAATTAGAGGGGTGGTGTGCAAAAACCTGGTGCATATTTTGATTTAAATTATCCATAATTGCCTAGGTCTTTGGAGCTTCCTTT
>NW_015390678.1:8976-21476 GCF_001527695.2 Protobothrops mucrosquamatus | reverse complement strand
ATAAATATGAGCTTTCCAGAAACTCAGCCTCAGATTTAGTAACAACAGATGTTTCACAAACTCAACACAGCCAAGTAAATTGCTTTTTTTGCAGATGAGAAAGAAGTCAACATAGGCAGAATGTATTGAATGTACATATGTATCAGCTCCAAGATTTAAATCCTTTCTCCCAAGATACATCAACAAGGTTCAGCCTGTGTATTTCTTAGTCTTGAGAGTTAGGGATTTGTGTTAGATGCTTATAACATTTCTATTTAACCTGAGATGCTCTAGTTTCTCCCTTGTTAGCTTCAGCCTTGTTAGCTAAATTTTTCTTTGTGGAATGAATTTTTAAAGCAGATGAATCAGAATTCAAATAGGACTCTTTCACAAGAGTTCCTAATGTATGAAGACCGAGGCCTGGCTAGCATGTGTTCTGATGATTAGGTTCCCTTTCCTGGACCAGGGAATACCTCAGTGAATGTCAGCTAATGATCTGTACACCAAATGGAACCTTAAAGAGAACAAGGCAGTGCATATAATTGGACTGAATGAACAAAAAATATTGAAAGAGTCCTGGAAATATAAAAAGTTTTAGTTCAAGGACAGAAAATGGAAGGTGCAGTTTGGGCAATTTAACAATAGTAAGCAGAGCTGGCTTAAGCATTGGTGTCAACTGTTTTGCTTCAGACTTCCCAGCTTGAAGAACAGATTTTTGCAGAAAATTCATTTTAATATTTTACACTTTGTGCAGCCCTGTTTGTGCCACTACCATCTATTTGCATATGATTCTAATAATAACCTGATGTACTGATCAGCTTATCCTACTTTGGACACTTTATGTGAAGATTCAACTCTTTGGAGAAGACTTTAATACTGGCAAATATGGAAGAAAAGAGAAGAAGAGGATGACCTGAAACAAGGTGAATGGACTTAATTTCAGTGGCTATAGATGCACCATTGGAAGACTTGAAAGACCAGAAGAGGGATAGATTGACATAGAAAAAAAATCTATGTGGTTGGTAGTAGTTGATAGTTGACAGTGACTTGATGACACATCAATCATCTGAAGAGAAGAATGGAATCCCCAGAAAAAAAATTGTCCTGGGAGGGATCCCAAAGAATTTGTGTGTCTACAAAATTTAACTCAGTTTATCTGATCAAGTGAAAAAATGGCAGAGCTACTATCCTACCTCATCTATAGGATATTCTTCAGGCTAGATACTATCTAGTTAACTAGCTTGGAGTCATTCCAAACCATAGGGTAATTTCTGTTATAGTGGTAGCTATACATAATTTCACAGTTGAATAGAAAAGTTACATTATTTTATAATAGTGTAAATACAATAGTGTAAATAGTGTAAATTGTAAATAATTTATAATAGGCTAGTCTAGAGAAAAGAAGGACTAGAGGTGACATGATCGCAGTATTCCAGTATTTGAGAGGCTGCCACAAAGAGGAGGGGATCAACTTATTTTCCAAAGCACCAGAAGGCAAGATAAGAAACAATGGATGGAAACTAATCAAGGAGAGAAGCAATAGGGAACTAAGGAGAAACTTCATAACACGACAATTAACCAGTGGATCAGCTTGGTATCAGAAGTTGTAGGTGTTTCATCACTGGAGGTTTTTGAGAAGAGCCTGGACAATCAGTTGTCTGAAATGGTATAGGGTCTCCTGCTGGAGAAGGGGGTTGGACTAGAAGACCTCCAAGGTCCCTTCCAGCTCTATTCTGATAATTTGGGGTGAGGTCATGTTGTGCCAATGGGCTGGAAGATTTCAGATTATTTCTGCAGGTTCTCAAGAGTTTTTAGCTTTTTAAAAATTTGTTGCTTCAGTATTGCCAATTGTTTCCACATTGTGTTGATTCAAGGGTTTTGTGGCTGTGTAGTTTATCATGTTTTGCATCTGCCTGAATTGGTCACTAGGGTAAAGATGGTTCGAGGCTAAACTGTTAAAATGTTTTGAGGTTGCAGCTGGTCTCCACTCTGAAAAAATTAGACCAAATGAATGTATGAGAAGGTGAAATGTGGATTTCCAAAAATATAACTTCTAAATTGCAGAATTCAGTTATTTGTGTATTGTTCATATCAGAAGTGGTAGAATCATCATATTTGCCCTGTATTCCACTTTTGATGTGTGCAATTGTGGGCTTTTTGGAGGGGAGAAGGAAAAGTAATGGATTTTGTTAAGGGTTGTGACTTTTCTTTTCTGTACAGATTCTATTCACTTTGAATCTCAGCACATAACTCAAAATTAGGTTCTTGGGAGCTAAATGAATTGGTTCATGGGAAAGCCTATTCACAAAATCCATACTAAAGAATCAGAATCAGAATAGAGCTGGAAGGGACCTTGGAGGTCTTCTAGTTCAACGTCGGGCTCAAGCAAGAGAACCTAAACCATTTCAGATGTGACTGTACAGTCTCTTCTTAAAAACCACCAGTGATGAAGCATCCACAACCTCTAACAGCAAGTTGTTCCACTGGTTAATTGTCCTCACTGTTAAGAAGTTTCTCCTTAATTCCAGGTTGGTTATAGAATAGAATAGAATAGAATAGAATAGAATAGAATAGAATAGAATAGAATCTGGAAGGGACCTTGGAGGTCTTCTAGTCCAGCCCCCTGCTCAAGCAGGAGAACCTATACCATCTCAGACAAGTGACTGTCCAGTCTCTTCTTAAAAACCTCCAGTGATGGAGTGCCCATGATTTCTGAAGGCAAGCTGTTCTACTGGTTAATTGTCCTCGCTGTTGGGAAGTTTCCCCTTAATTCTAGGTTGTTTCTCTCTTTGATCAGTTTCCAACCATTATTTCTTGTCCTGCCCTCTGGTGCTTTGGAGAATAATTTGACCACCAAATAAGGTAAAAAAGGATTTATGCAGTGTTATCTTCATTTTAGATGTCAAAGGGGTATCTCTCTTTCCCCCCTCCCTCTCTCTTTCCTCTCTCTCTTTCTCTTTCCTCTCTCTCTTTCTCTCTTTCCTCTCCCTCTCTCTGTCTTTCCTCTCTCTCTCTTTCTCTCTCTTTCTCTCTCTCTTTCCTCTCCCTCTCCCTCTCTTTTCTTTCCTCTCTTTCTTTCTCTTTCCACTCTCTCTTTCTCTCTCTTTCCTCTCCCTCTCTCTTTCCTCTCTTTCTCTTTCCTCCCTCTTTCTTTCCTCTCTTTCTCTTTCCTCTCTCTCTTTTCTCTCCCTCTCCCTCTCTTTCTCTCTTTCCTCTCTTTCTTTCTCTTTCCTCTCTCTTTTTCTTTCCTCTCTCTTTCTCTTTCCTCTCTCTCTTTCTCTCTCTTTCCTCTCATTCTTTTTCTCTCTTTCCTTTCCCTCTCTCTCTCTTTCCTCTCCCCCCTCTCTCTTTCTCTCTCTCTTTCCCCCCTCTCTCTCTTTCTTTCCTCTCTCTCTCTCTCTTTCTCTCTTACCTCTCTCTCTTTCTCTCTTTCCTCTCCTCTCAAGATCTCTGGTTGCCTCTTTCAGTGACTCTGGGCAGCTTACAGTTCAGAAAGAATTCTAATGAATGGTCAAGTTCAGATCCTAAACTCAATCTTTACAACTCAATTCAGATGGTGATTCCCAAATAAATTTTAAGGGTTAGCTCAAAGCCATCCACCCAAAGAGTTTTATGAGAGGAGCAAGAGGTTTAAGACAAGACTCAACAAGAATTATTTATTTATAGGCCTTCTACATAAGCAACCATAACCCTAGCATAATATGATTTACACATGACACACATCTAAAAAAAGGTGAGGCTTTGATTGTGCAGTCACAAAATCTTGACACTTATATACAGACATTCCTGCGGCCACTCCTGGATGACAACAGTGAAGGGAGGGGAAAAGGTTAAGGATATAGACATTATTTGGAGACACATAGAATATTTTAATGGTAAGGTAACTAACCAAGGAGAGAAGCAACCTAGAACTAAGGAGAAATTTCCTGACAGTTAAAACAATTAATCAGTGGAACGACTTGGCTCCCGAAGTTGTGAATGCCTCAACACTAGAAATTGTTAAGAAGCAATTGAACAACTAATTGTCTGAAATGATATAGGGGTTTCCTGCCTAAGCAGGTGTTTTTGACTAGAAGACCTCCAAGGTCCTTCCAACTCTGTTATTCTGTTAAGGTGGCTATAGCAGCAGTTGGAAGTGTCAGTTAAAGTATATGGGTATATTTTTTCTGCTTCAGATGTATGCAATGTGCTCCATGCTAATATGACAGGTGGTTGCACAGCTATTCTCCTAGTATGCATCTGCTCCTAGCTCTTGTACAAACTTCTGCCATACTAATACAAAGCCAAACTCACTTGTTTAAGACTGCCTGTTGCTTTCTACATACATGCAGCCAAATCACATGGCATATACTACTTGAAGGTTGCCAACTCTGTATTTGGTTTTGTATATCCAACATGGTTGAAACATCACAAATAGAACTTTAACCACACAATCAGGAGTTTAGCAGATAAGACTCTAGCCCAGGGGTGTCAAACTCAATTTCATTAAGGGCCGCATCAGCATTGTGGTTGCCCTTGGGGGGCCAGGTGGGTGTGGTCAGGATGGGTGCGTCCTACTGGGTGGGCGTGGATGGAGTGGATGTGGCCTACTGGGTGGGTAGGGCCAGCTCTACATTGTTCGCATCAAGGGTGCCTGTGGGGCCTGGGCAGGAGTGGGACAGATCTGACGGTCTCTGGTAGAAGGGGGTGGGACCGGGGCAAGCGCCAAGGCATGGTGTATTTCTTCATTCCTCACAAAGGGTGACACTTCCCCAGCATGCACCCAGGATGCGGGGCCGATGCAGCAGGGGCTAGTTCCTCGCTGTTTCTGGACAGCCTTGTGGAGCTAAGACTGAATGCATTTCAGCATCGATGGCCACCACAAAATTGTACATTGGCTTCCGGCCAGCCTGGGCCAGGGCCAAGGCAGCGGGGGCTGTTCCCCCACTGTTTCCAGGATGGCTTTGCGGGCCCCATGAAACCACTTTGTGGGCCACATCCAGCCCCCGGGCCTTGTGTTTGACATGTTTGCTCTAGCCATTTTTACTGCCATCTTTTCTTTGTTTCCCTAAAATCCCATGTCATCCACATGTAAATGTTCTAATTTTTTCAAATACATCAGCTTGGTGGATTTGGGCCAAGAAGATTGATAGGGTAAAGAAACTTGTTGCTGGGAAGAGAGAGATTTGCCATAAAATTATCTTGGATGTATGGTTATAGGACTACCTCATTTCCACTGTTCCTTCACTCATAATTCAACTAACATTTAGTGTTTAGAAGAATTAAACATTGTATTCCTCAATAGCAGTTTTCTTCCTTTTTATAAATGCTCAGCAGAGCTCTCATCTTATGTTGTTCTATGTAAGATTTTTGAAGTTGTGCTTGCTTTGGAATCTACAGAATAGAAGGTAACCCAGCAATTTCATAGTTCAACCACAGTGTCATGAACTTTGTAAGAGATTGAGTTGATGGGTTGATTTCAAAATGTGGTTCCCATTGTTCTCTCAAGTGCTAGGGGAATTTAGCGATTTATGTAACCAAATCAATATCATCTGTCAATAACAAAAGAGTAGTGGCAATCTTGAAAGAAATCCAAATTTGGTACAAATTTGAAAAATGGAAAGGGGGTAAGTGCCCAAATTAGAGTAGAATAGAATAGAACTGGAAGGCACCTTGGAGGTCTTCTAGTCTAGCCCCCTGCTCAAGCAAGAGAACTTATACCTTTTCAGACCAGTGACTATTTAGTCTCTTCTTAAAAACCTCCAGTGATGGAGTGCTCACGATTTCTGAAGGCAAGCTGTTCCACTGGTTAATTGTCCTCACTATTAGGAAGTTTCTCCTTAATTCCAGGTTGCTTCTCTCTTTGGTCAGTTTCCAACCATTGTTTCTTGTCTTGCTCTCTGGTGCTTTGGACAATAATTTGACATCCTCTTCTTGGTGGCAGCCCCTCAAATACTGGAATACTGCTATCATGTCACCCCTGTTTCTTCTTTTCTTTAGACTAGCCAAACCCAAGTCTTGCAGCCATTCTTCAAATGTTTTAATCTCCAGGCCTTTGATCATCTTAGTTGCTCTTCTTTGAACTTTTGCTCAGGGAAATTGTTCAGTGTGAGCAGACAATGCTCATGGCCATGGTATACAAATGTTATAAAAATGAATGGGGCAAGAAGAAATAGCATATAGTATCTGGAGAAGACAGGGATGGCATTATTTGCATTATTTTAATGTCAATGATTTGGAGCACGTATTGTACCCACATTTTATATCCCCTTGTTCAAGAGAAGACGCAGTATCATTAGAGGGCTTCTGGGGATTACATTGTAGGTGGGAATATGGTAAATAAAATCTTTCATTATTTTTTTCTTATTTGTTTGGTTATTTAAATTTAGAGGTTGCCTGATTCTAAAATGACTCTGAGCATTTTGCATTTTAAAAAGTTATGAATAATGAGATAAAAGAGAAAGTTCATGCATCAACACAACTCTCCAAAGAAAATTGACAGGTGTTCAACAGTTGCCTTATCCTCAGACCTGGGAGAAGAGCCAGTTTTTCAAAGACCTTCAGAAGACTTGGGTGGTGGGGGCAAAAATCCTACAACCACAAAATCTTGTCAAGCTCAAGCCTGGGTTTAACCTGGATCTGATAAGTTCCAGATCCTAGGTCAGGACACAGAGAGCGTCATCTAGATAGCTCAGGATGAAGATAATTAATTTGTATCAGCCTTAAAAGTTTATTCAATTTATCTGTGCCTTTGAGGAACAATGGATATTTAGATATAACCAATAGAAATCTAGATATAAATTTATACTTTGTTGCATGATACATAAACAATGTTCATCAATAGAAGTATAATACCAAGATCTAGAGAACTCATTGTTCATCTGTGTTGGTTAAACCACACTTAGAATATTGCATCCAGAGAAGAAACAAGGGACATAAATTACAAGGATGAAGTTGGAAAATCTTGAATATAATGCTGTAAGTGGGAAGAAGTTCCAACATAGTCAGTTCATGGTGCACCTAGCAATTCCCAAATTGTGTAATGTGGCATTGTGGGACATTAACAGTTCTACTAACAGATATTCCTGTGAGTTTTCTGCAGTTCGCGGGGAAACAGTTTTGGAACTGAGTCCTTTGAGAATGCTTGGGATACAAGTAAGATGAATAATTCCAGAAATGTGTGTTATATGTATTATCTCAGGGGGAATATTTTTCCAACTAAGGTGACACCCCCCCCCACTCTCCTGGCCTTCCAAAAAGGAGCACCCAATTGTGGGGCTGTGGAACCTTCCCTCGACCTTTGTTAATTATTTTTAACAGGGTTTAATTATTCTTGCCTTTTGTAATGTAAATTTTTAATTCTAAATTTTTAATTTTAGCATTTTAATTTTTATATACTTTTAAAAAAATATTTTGATGTTTTATTGTACACTGCCAGGGTACCTCTTTGATGGAGATGGACGGTTCTGAAATGTGAAAAATAAATTAAATAAATAAAGGTTTTTAACCAATGGGAAAAAACCTGAGCTTTGGTTGAATTAGAAATAACCACTTACCGGTATACTTTACTTGTGTGTGTGTATGTATGCATGTGTGTGTATGTGTAGACACACATACAAATATACACAAACATCCTCTTTTTCTTCACTGTCTAGAAAACTATTTCTAATACTTACTTTATCTCTTTAAAATTATAGCTCCCTATCCACCACATTAAGAAAACAGAAAAAATGAAAAGTGAAGTCAATTTTTCACATTTGCTGAGAAAAAAGAAAGAACAAACAATGAAGGATGCTACAAGAGGAAAAATGTCCAGAGTTTAGCTATGAGCTAAAAAAATGTTGTAGATTTTTTGTGTGTGTGGGGCTGTGAATTGAATTAAGGAAGGACAAGTAAAATATAGTTGTATTGTGTGGTCAAGAGAGTAAGCGTCTTTGGTAGCTACCATATAGTATTATTCATATCAAAGAAAATAATGCCAGGATGTACCAATGTAATGTAATGGAGCTTTTAAATATGGTTTCCTCATGCTATGGCTTGAGGAATCTGCACTTGATCTGCCATGAGGAGTGATTTGGTTGGGGGTATCCATCTTGGTTGTCAGCACAAACAGAGTGAATGAGGTAGTTTTAGCTATCTGGGGATCTGCTGGATCTCTGAATGCTTTTCAGATAACTTTTATAATCACTTTTCTTGGGGAGGTATTTCTGAAAACTGTTGCTGAAACTGGAGCTTAACACAGGAAAAATCATGGCTACACCAGTCAAAATAGGAAGCTTAGTTCTACTTTTAGAAAGTTAGTTCTGCTTTCTGCTCTCCGATGGTGCCCTTCTATGCTGTTTCCAGATTGCATAGTGCAATCTTTCAGAGTTGTCTTTGGTTTCTCTCTGACTTTGCAATAGCAGCCAAGGTTTATTTATTTATAGAATATATATGCTACCCCAATCCAATCAAACTGTGTTTACAAGTGGGGTGGAAGGCTAGAACACATGCGGAGGCAAATCCATGCCAAATGCAACTGAACACAACTCAGAGTCCATCATTAGACCTGCTCTATGGCAGTGAGAAGGTTTTCTTCTCAGCGTGATTCAGTAGTGCTTTTCTGAGTCGTAAGGGGTCTGTTGCAATATGGCCAACTTTGAAGATTAAGTTGCCACATTCACCACAACTTAGTTTCCACAGTCAAAACAATTCCAGAAGTAGAAGTATGGAGAGCACCATACTGTCCTGGGTATTGATTAGTTTTAATTTTTGAGGCTTGAGAGCTGGACAATATCCTTGAAGGTGTTTGAATTACCACTTGTGTGCATGATCCTTGCCCTTTTTGGCTTATCAAATCTTGTAGGGAGGGCTGTCTGAGTGGGTCGAGGACATCCCTCCCTGAGAAAGGAAGCAGTTCTAGCTTTTTAAAAAGAGAAGTGTTCAGATGGTTTCTAAAGAAACCAAGTCAGAATCCAAAGGATAAAAACAGCTAAAGAGAAGACCAATGGCCAATATGCCCCTTCTAGATAAGATGCTTAAAAGAATGGGTGTTGGATGTTCAGCTCCAGGCTGAATAATATCTAAGATCAATTTCAATCCAGTGAAAGGCCTGGTTATGGAACAGAAACTGCCTTGTCCCTTTGTGGAATGAACTGTACCAGAAAAAAGAGAGGGGGAATGTGACTGTGTTGATCCTTTTAGACCTCTCAATGGCTTTTAATACCATTGACCATGGTATCCTACATGTAAGATGCTAGAACTGGTAGGTGGGAGGTATTGAACTATGATGGTCCACTCCTACTTGGATGACCATTTCCAGAAAATGGGGTATGGATTGCCCTTCTGCCTTAGGTAATGGGGTCCTCAGGTGTCCATTTATTCTCCATGCTTTTAATGTCTTTGTAAAGCCACTGGAAGAAATCTGGATAGATGGTATTGATGCATTTGTGCTGCCGGTGCTGCCCCTTGACTACTAGACAAGATTTCACTGTATCTCTCCTGGAATCTGTGGGTGGCTCCTCAGCTAAATATTAAACCTACCTTAGTATTCCTCTCTTTAAACTAGTTGCAATTTACTGATGTGTTATTGTTCAGTTTGGAGCAGGTCAACCCTAAACTGAGAGATGATCTCTTTCAGAGGCTACATATAGATGTTCAACATGATAGAGAGGAAGACTGAGCCATGTGATATTTCATAATGGAGCATATGAGGTCTCAAACTTTACCTCTGGACTCACTCATTTAAGTAGGAGTAGAACTACCATGAAATAGCACCTCCTATTTTCCAATTTTTATGGGCAGTCTGGAAGGATACAGTATGAAAGGCTGCTGAGAGATCTAGAAGAACAAAGAAGATTGTGTTACCTATACAAGTCTCACCACAGATCATCCTTGAGAGTGATCATTGTAGATTCTTTCCTGTGTTCAAGCCTAAACCTGGCTTGTCATGAATCATGATGAGTTGTCTCCTCCAGAGTTCCCCATCATTTTGGGCCCACAACTTTCTCCATTACCTTCCCCCCAAAAGGGAGGTTTGAGATGGGATATATGTTGGTTGAAATCTGGATTCAACTCCTTTTCATCAACCAATTGGTACAGTAGAGCTAATTCAGAAAGATCTCTGTCCACACAGTTACAGCCCTCCAACTGAACATCCCAAAAGCGTAATATGACCTATGCCATCTCAATAGATTCATCTAAATGGCTTCAAATAATGTTATCTTTGATATGTTTGACCAGGCAATTGCAGTTCACAGTAATGTAGTCTTCCAGCTATACTTCCCTGGATGGATCTAGGACAGGGGTAGGCAACCTTGGCTCTTTTATGACTCGTGGACTTTAATTCCCAGAATTCCTGAGCCAGCATGGCTC
This sequence comes from Protobothrops mucrosquamatus, assembly GCF_001527695.2. NCBI lineage: Eukaryota > Metazoa > Chordata > Lepidosauria > Squamata > Viperidae > Protobothrops > Protobothrops mucrosquamatus. The sequence goes on along the minus strand of NW_015390678.1, from coordinate 11,165 downwards.
AACTTGGAAACCTCTCCCTTTCCCCTCAGCATGGCTGGCTCAGGAATTCTGGGAGTTGAAGTCCACGAGTCATAAAAGAGCCAAGGTTGCCTACCCCTGATCTAGAATAATCTAAATCAGGAGTGTCAAACTGGTGGCCCATGGGCCAGATGTATCATACACAGGCCATGCCCACCCCAGCTCCGCAAAGCAAAAAACATCACGATACATCAATTGAGTTTGACACCCATGATCTAAATAGTGCAATTGGCTTAATAAATACACTAATGACAATGACTCCACTTCACCACCTTTGTTCTTCAGAGTAGGATTGACTTTGAGTTTGTACAGTACCTGTATCTACCTACATACACTTCTTATTTTCTGCTGGTGTTGTTTCTTATGTCTCCTCATCACTTCATCTCTTGAAGCTCAGAAAATGAAGGAGTTGGTCAAGGTCAATGGACAGGAAATACACTTAATATGCATATTTATTTATTTATTTTATTTACATGGATTTATATGCCGCCCTTCTCCCTATAGGACTCAGGGTGGCTTACAGCATATTAAAACACATAAAACATCGTCCCCCCATAAAAACCTATTAAAAACCAAATATTTTTTTTCGCTGTATAATTAATTAAGATTTAAATTAAAAATTGTCCCTGTTTAAAAATTCTCCCTAGGCCAGACCCGCTTGTTGAAAAAGCCATGTCTTGAGGGCACGGCGAAAAGGTAGGAGGTCCGGAATCGTCCGGATCTCGGGGGGTAGTTCGTTCCAGAGGGTGGGGGCACCCACAGAGAAGGCCCTCCCCCTGGGGGTCGCCAGCCGACACTGCTTGGCCGACGGCACCCTGAGGAGGCCCGCTCTGTGGGAGCGTACCGGTCTGTGAGAGGGGATCTGTGGCAGAAGGCGGTCTCGGAGATATCCAGGCCCGATGCCATGGAGCGTAAATCTATGTATGCATTGGTTAATTTATACATTTAATTTCCCTTTTGTAGGTTGTGTTTTAATCATTCCTATCCACCTCAAAACCTTAAGTGAAAACATGTGTGTAAACATTTAAACCAATAAATAAAATAATATTAACACCTATGAAGTTGTCAAATCCAGTAGAAAGAATTTTGATGTTTTGCTTATTTTTGAGTTGATGCAATAGCCATATTGCTCTGAAAAAAAGGGGTGGTGTAGTTGCTTTTTACAACAGTTACAGGGCAAAGAGGTTCCAATATGTTTAACAGTTACTTACAAGAGCAGTCTCTAAAAAGTTGGAAATAAATACACAGGAACTCTACCATACTGTAAACTCCTAAACAATTTAGGAAGCCTTAAATATTACGTAGGCATCCCAGAGGTTTCCTGTATTAAGTTAGGAAAAGTCTTGATAATCTTGTTGTTTGAACTGCAACATGATTTCCCCCCCACACCCCTTTGTTTACTCATTTTCAACATATTAGGAGCTTTTAAAAGGACACATTAAAAAGTGCACTTGCCCATTATTATAGCTCTTGATGATACACAAGTAACAATATGCCCAGACCCTGAGTCTGTGCAGGGCCCTGCATCTTGGTTGTGTTAGTGATTTGGGTTTGATGTTCCACGCTGGCTGAAGAATTCTGGGAATTGAAGTCCACATAACTTAATGTTGCTAAGGTTGAAAAACACCATTCTAAGTAATATTCCCTGATTTACACTTATCAGTATCTTTCAAATCACATTTTCTGGACGCACACAAATCCTTTTATATTTCCCGTGGTTAAGCACCGATTTGGATATTGGAGAGTCATTGAAGTGGCCTTGGTATCTGCATCATTCATACTTGTCTTAAAATCCTATAATCTGAAGATACCTTGACCTTTAATTTGCGAATTTAATAAACATAACAGTATAAAGGCATCAACAGATTTAGCATAAGCAGTGAGCTTAAAATTTTTATACAGTAAATCTGATTTCACAACTGAAAGAACCAGAGATGCATGCCAATGGAGATGATGTAAAAGCTTCAGCTTCCAAAATGTACCAGCTGTTTGAAGGGAGAAGCAGCCCCAAGAAGTGCATGAATAAATTGGAACAAATCTTGGCTGTTTATATCTAAGCACAATTTTGTCATGCTTTTGGTGTTACTAATGCTATTGAGGATGTGTAAATGCATTCTCTTAGTGCATGACTGCAACGACAAAGTTGATTTAGGCTGGCCTATTGAGCTCTG
>NW_015390678.1:0-5014 GCF_001527695.2 Protobothrops mucrosquamatus | reverse complement strand
CCAAAACATCTAGTGAGCTCCAGTTCATCAATATTATTTTATTAATATATTATTTGTTTAGTTATGCTATACGCCAGCTTTTCTAACTGCCGCTAAAAGGATGACAAAAATATAGTGATATCAATGCAATAGTAACCCAGCATTAAAGCAATTGAGAGTGATTTAAAATGTTGAAATGAATCTTGTCCTTTTTTTGCATTCAAAATGTATGTATGTATATATATATGTGTGTGTGTATATATATATGTATGCATATATGTGTGTGTGTGTAGGTGTATGTCTGTGTGTCTGTATCTGTGTCTGTGTGCCTGTTTGTCTGTGTGTCAGTGTGTCTGTGTCTGTGTGTGTCTGTGTCTTGTGTGCAAAGAAAAGGAGTTAGAAAAAAAGGGATAAGAAAAAAAATTAGGGAGTACAAGCAACAACAAAAAATAGAAAAAAAGGAATTTCAATCTTTTTTCAATACAGATAAAAATCTATAAATTGAGTCCCCTTTTGAACTCGAATGTACCATAACCAACAGTACTTCTATCATCCTAAAGATATTTAATCATCAAAACCCAAAGTTAAAGTCTATTTTTTTTCAGGTTGAATAAAAAAATCCAAGAGTTGTTTCCAAGTAGAAAAGAAACTAAAGTCTTTTCTTTAATCAAAGCAGGCAATTTCGCTGTTTTCACCAAGAATCTTAAATTCCTTTTTGAAAATCACTGGGTTCCATGAGAACCGGAACAGTTACAAACCTTAAATTGAAATTGTCCAAATAATTAATATTATTCAGACTTGTCTGGAGGTGCCAGCTACTGCAATATCTTCTCAAACATTTTGTGATTGCTGTATAACAATTTTATAAATAAGCAAGATCAGTGGAGCTAAGCCAATACTTTACAAATGGCTACATCTTATAAGGAGGGGGAAAAAAAGCAAGCTTCCAAACTTATACTATACAAAATATACCTTTTTCTATAGGTAGCCCTCAACTTATATCTAGTTGCTTAGCAGACAAACACACACACACAGGGCTATTTATGACTAGATTCGAAGTTCCAATAGCCACCCTTCCTCTACTGTCGTGTGATCCCATTTTGTCAGTTGGCTTGCATTTACGGGTTTTTACGTTCACTTAACAACTGCTGCAAAAAAAAAGGTTACAAAATTGGGTGCAGTCTCATGGTGACTTGCTTAACAACTGGCACAACTTGGGATCTTTTTTTGAGCCAGATTACAGTTATAAATCGAGGACTAACCGCACAAAATACAGAGATTTTATGGGGCCACATGTGATACCCAGTGGGAAGTTCTTAATCATGGCAACTTACCTTTGTCATTTCTTTCCAGGCCTCTGACTGAAAAAGTGAATGCAACATACAAGAGAAGAACAGGCCACAGCATTCACAAGATCTTGCTACTTTCATCAAAATGATAAAAAGGAAGATTGCAATGTTGTGCCACAACCTCTGCCCCTTTTGAACACACAGGTATGACATGACCCACGAACTAAGGGTCATGGACTTGTGTTGCATGGTACATCACTTCTTTCATTATTCTGCCTCAGTGACCACTGGCTGATGCCACTGGCAAATAGCCTTTGGCAATATGAGCAGGCTACCTAATCTGCAAAAGGGTGGAGGTGGTCTCCCAATCGATTCCATCTTTATCTGTCTGTATCTAACAAACATGCTAGGTTTGGCTAGTCTAGAGAAAAGAAGGACAGTAAGAGTGACATGATAGCAGTATTCCAATATTTGAGGGGCTGCCACAAAGAAGAGGGAGGTCAACCCAGTGGTGGGATTCAGCCGGTTCGCACCAGTTCAGAAGAACCGGTAGCTAATTTTTTGTTGCCCAGGCCCAGAATGGACTTCCGGAAATGGCATCCATACAGAGAACCGGTTGTTCACATATTTGAATCCCACCACTGTGTCAACCTATTTTCCAAAACATCAGAAGGCAAGGGGAGAAGCAACGGATAGAAACTAATCAAGGAGAGAAGCAACCTAGAACTAAGGAAAAATTCACAAATGCACAGGTATAGTATAGGGGGTACCTTGCTCAATAGTAGTAACTGTGAGAAGGACCTCAGAGTCCTAGTGGACAATCACTTAAATATGAGCCAGCAGTGTGCTGCAGCTGCCAAAAAGGCCAACACAGTGCTAGGCTGCATTAACAGAGGGATAGAATCAAGATCACGTGAAGTGTTAATACCACTTTACAATGCCTTGGTAAGGCCACACTTGGAATACTGCATCCAGTTTTGGTCACCGCGATGTAAAAAAGATGTTGAGACTCTAGAAAGAGTACAGAGAAGAGCAACAAAGATGATTAGGGGACTGGAGGCTAAAGCATATAAGGAACGGCTGCTGGAATTAGGTATGTCTAGTTTAATGAAGAGAAGGACGAGGGGGGACATGATAGCAGTGTCCCAATATCTCAGGGGCTGCCACAAAGAAGAGGGAGTCAAGCTATTTTCCAAAGCACCTGAGGGCAGGACAAGAAGCAATGGGTGGAAACTAATCAAGGAGAGAAGCAACCTAGAACTAAGGAGAAACTTCCTGACAGTTAGAACAATTAACCAGTGGAACAACCTGCCTCCAGAAGTGGTGAATGCTCCAACACTGGAAGTTTTTAAGAAGAGACTGGACAGCCATTTGTCTGAAATGGTATAGGGTTTCCTGCCTGAATAGGGGGTTGGATTAGATGACCTCCAAGGTCCCTTCCAACTTTATTATTATTATTACTATTGTTGTTGTTGTTGTTGTTGTTATTATTATTATTATTATTATTATTATTATTATTATTATTATTATTATTCACAACAGTGAGACAACTTGCCTTCAGAAGTTGTGGGTGCTCCATCACTGGAGGTTTTTAATAAGAGATTGGACACCCACTTGTCTGAAATATTATACTGTAGGGTTTCCTGCCTGAACAGGGAGTTGGAGAAGAAGACCTCTAAGCTTCCTTCCAGCTCTGTTGTTCTGTTATGTTGGCCATCTTTGAAGAGGGATGTGCAGAGGGTACCAGCAAATGTGTTTGGGTAAACCCTGCACTACTTTGGATATGTTCTGTCTTTTTCTAACTCCCCTCACTTGTAAGTCATTTAGTAATGGCAGCAGCTACACTCAGCACAGTACTTCCACCCCCACCCCAGCATCTCTTTCACTCTTTTTCTACATAGGTACAAGGTCAATACATATGTAAAAAAAATCAACCTTTTAATGATCAGGACTTGACTATAAAATAAAACCCAAATAAACCATCAATTTAAATGCATTATTATGCATTTAGTATTTTAATACATAAAATGACATGTTGAGGAACCCCACCCCCTTATTCCCTAAGAATAAAATCCTACATTGGTATATTCAGAAACATGTAGCACTTGTAATAGCTTTAAAACCAAGCAAAGATGAACCAGGCTTCAGAGCTGTCAAATTCAATTTAAGACACCATGTAACTTAACCTGTCTCTAGTCAAGCAGAATAATTTTCTCTTCCACATGTTCCACAGTTCCAAAACTGCACAGCCATAGATCTTGGCATTCCACCTACAAACTGATAAGAGATGTGTCATGCGCTAGTCAGGGGCGGCAAAGATGTCTCTACAAACCATAAATCAGAAATAGAACCAGTCAGAGAAGAAGGCTGGATTGACATCTGCTGTTTTCCTGTATTTGTCAAACGTTACCATGTATTTCTAGCAGTCATCGGAAAGTAGGAAAATAACCGGCGATGTTTGTTTTTTGGAATTTACATTCCACAACTTGTCACCAGAACCACAGCAGATATTGTAGCCAGGAAAGCACTTTGTAATCCTAGTCAGCAATTAAATAGGATGTATTTCCCTGCAGCAGTGGCTCCATTAAGAAGCATTCCTTTATTGTGGCTGTTGTGCAGGATATCATATAGGCACAATGTATCTTGAAGTACAATGAGTATGGTTCTGCCATGCTCAAGAGATAATGGGTTTCAACTGTGCTGAAGCTTAAGATTTAAAGTCAAGGAAATGCAGGTATAGGGCTACTTGCAATCATGACTCAAAGGACAAATGAATCCTTAATACAAAATATCTAATGTGCTCAACATGTAGAGCAATTTCCCTTGTATAAAGTGAAGCTTCCTTCAAGTGAAGCTTGATTCCTGCTTCTTCAAGGGCTTCATTTCATTTTTTTTCTTGGTAGCAATAAGAAGTAGTTTTTCCATTGCCTTTTTTGGGGATATTGTTTGACTTCAATAGAAGACAGTAGTTCAGGTTGAACTGTGGGATTCTTGGTACTCTCTGAGCTTGGTTGTTTGCTTAGAGACTTTACATTACCCAACTATGTAACATCATCAGCGCTAGTGAGTGTGGGGATTGATCCCTGTTTTAGATAAAGTAGCTGCCAGCTTTGGTGGGGATGGGTTTTTTCCTTGATGGTTCCTTAGGGTATTGTTTTTTGCTCGATAGTTTGTCTGGTGTTCATCTCTGCTTATCTTGGTGTAGACTGCTGGAGAGGATACGTTCTGATCTTTTTGTTTCATATTATCTTTTTAAACATTGTCTCTTTTAAATTGTGTGTAAATTTGGTTTATCTCTATGTGTCTATTAATGACTGATTTGTCTGAATGCCAACCTTCCAGGAGTTCCCTAGAGATTTTGGATTTAACTTGGCCTAAATGGTATAGGCTGCTCACAGTTTCCCATTTGAAACTATGTCCATATTACTCCTTAATCTCAGAACACATGGGCAGATTTGAACCATAGTTGATATTTTTGCAACTAAGCTTTGAACTCTCAGCAACACAGACAAATTTACAGCTCTTTGCACTGTCCTGTGTTCATAATGACATATTTTATAACAGCTTTGCCAAAAACTGGCACTTCAAATTTTTGTAAAAACAATACCCATTGCAGAGATATAAATTATCAACCTCTGGAAAAACATCACAGAAATATTGTAAAATCAAGTCAGTCATATTACCAAACCATTTTATGACTATCATAACATATGACTGGAAGGGGCAGACTCCATTATGTCAAGGGC
>NW_015390677.1:73564-75652 GCF_001527695.2 Protobothrops mucrosquamatus | reverse complement strand
ATCTAAAGAACTACTAAACAGAAAAAAATTGAGCCGGGCGAACTATTTCATCCTTATCACCAGCTGATACCATCACTAGCCTCAAATAATCAAGTTTTTCCTGGATTACACCGTATCAGATTGCAGACATGGGCACTCAACATTTGCATGTCCCTTTCCCGTAAAGGGGGCGTGGAGAAGAATAACGACATGGTCAGGAAGCTTGGGTGAGGTTGGTTTTACACCCCCTCGATCTGAAGTGCTACAGTCCAGGAAAGGTGCAAAACCTTGCAGGTTAAATAAAGCAGCTCGGTTGCTAATTGGGTTTAACAACTGGACACACTGAATTTGTTGCAGAGCCTGCAACTAATACAGAAGGAGCAAGCAAGCTGTGCTAATTAGATCTCTAGGCATCGACCTTTGAATCCCCAAAGGCAGATTTTTGGGGAAAGCGTCCCAAATGGCTATTTGCTTTGGAAAACAGACATCATGCCAAAAGAATGGCACACTTTGTGTAGAATACAGGCAGTCCTCGACTTACAACAGTTCACTTAGTGACTGTTCCAAGTTACAACGGCACTGAAAAATGTCTTACGACCATTTTTTACACTTACGTCGCAGCATCCCATGGTCCTACATGATCAAAATTCAGACGCTTGACAACTGATTCCTATTTATGATGGTTGCAGTGTCCCCGGGGATCAGGCGATCCCCTTTTGCGACCTTCTGACATGCAAGGTCAATGGGGAAGCCAGATTCACTTAACAACCGTTGTTACTAACTTCATAACTGCAGTGATTCACTTAACAACTGTGGTAAGAAACCTGGTAAAATGGGGCAAGACTCACTTAACAAATGTCTCACTGAGCAACAGAAATTTGGGTTCAGTTGTGGTCATAAGTCAAGGACTTCCTGTAAATCTTGTCTGATTTTTTTTTTCACCCCATAGGTACGGGTAGTCCTCACCTTACAACCATTCATTTACTGAGCATTCCATCCGTTGCTTCTTGTCTTGACTTCAGGCGCTTTGGAGAATAGCTTGACTCCCTCTTCTTTGGGGCAGCCCCTTAGATATTGGAACTCTGCTATCATGTCCCCCCTCGTCCTTCTCTTCATTAAACTACACATACCCAATTCCAGCAACCGTTCCTTATATGTTTTAGCCTCCAGTCCCTATCATCTTTATTGCTGTTCTCTGTACTCTTTCTAGAGTCTCAGCATCTTTTTTACATCGTGGTGACCAAAACTGGATGCAGTATTCCAAGTGTGGCCTTACCAAGGCATTGTAAAGTGGTATTAACACTTCACGTGATCTTGAGTCTAGTAAAGTTGGTCCTTTACATTTATTTGTAACCGGCAGAGTGAAAAATTTTATCCTGAACAGATAACCTTCCTTTCTTTTTTTTTTTTCAGCAAGCACAAAGTTCTGCTTTTGATACTTTTGATTAAAAAAAGAACAGGTGGAATGCCTTTATTTATCTTTTTTTAAAAGAAATATGACCTGTGGTTCTTAGACTTACTTATTGCCGTTCATGACAAGTTTCCCACGGAGCAGGGATTTTCAGTACATTTCGTAGCTAGCAGCTGAAAAGTGAAACGTAGGTGGAGTTTTAGTGGGAAAAAGCATGATTCTAAACAAACTTAGAACAGACTTTAGTTTAGTTTAGGAGGTTTGGAACCCTTGCAAAGTACTGCAAGATTTATAATCTAGATCAGAGTCTCTCAAACTTGGCAAGTTTTAAGATCAATGGGCTTAACTTCTAGAATTCCCCAGCTAGCCATGAAGACTATGATGGGATGTAGGTTTTTTTTTTTAAATGAATCATTTATGGATTTGGAATCATAACTGCCCCCCATCCCTACCCAGGGATTTTGGTTTATTATTTTTTCTGCTCTGGGTCATAGATAGTTTGCTCTAGTGGTTAAGGCACCAGGATAGAATCTGGGAGATGGTGAGTTCTACTCCTGCCTTAGACATGAAAGCTGGCTGGCTGATCTTGGGCCAGTCACACACTCTCTCAGCCCAACCTACCTGACAGGGTTGTTGTGGGCAAAATAGGAGGAGGAAGAAGTATTAGGCATGTTCACCAATTAGAGATTGAGGGAGGG
>NW_015390677.1:72489-73535 GCF_001527695.2 Protobothrops mucrosquamatus | reverse complement strand
AGGAAGGAAGGAAGGAAGGAAGGAAGGAAGGAAGGAAGGAAGGAAGGAAGGAAGGAGAGTAAGGAAGAGGATGGGAGGGAAGGGGAGGAAGGAAGGAAGGAAATCAAAGTACGACACCAGAAAGACCCACTGTTTGCTTAAATCTCTCCATCAAAAATGACCCATTAAACATGCCCAAAGATAGCCTTGACTTTATCAGGAAAGCTTTGCACTTTGTATTTGTGAAAACTGTGCTGACAATGAATACTTTCATGTCTTATGGGATGTCTCTCTCTGCCTGCTGCTGCTTCTAACTTGACAGTGAGAAATGACTGCTCAAGCATCCAGGGACTCCTTCCTTACCTCTACACCTCCTCCTAATTAATGAAAACACAAGGAAAAGAATCAACATCTTGGTCTACTCTTCAGGCAGAGGACTATCAGTGCCGATAGATGGAAAAATGGATGGACGAATGCCTAGACATAGATGGATGGATAGATTAGATAAATAGACAGACAGACAGACAAAGAGATTCCTTTGGTGGCACCATGTCCCAACCCTGTCTTGTTGACTTACAAAGAGAGCAGCTAGAGTAGAAGTCTTCTCCTCATGTCCTGTAGGACCTCCTCCTCTTGCCCACAATGGTCTTGAGAAGATTTGCAACCACTCATATCAGCCCCAGAATAACCTCTACATAATCTCAATTGAGATTATGGTCAGTTTGTAGTTGTTCTTTGACAAGCTCAAAATAGTAGGAATAGAGTCACTTGGTAGAGCAGCGGTTCTCAACTTATGGGTCGCGACCCCATTTGGGGTCGATCGACCATTTCACGGGGGTCGCCAAGCAAGGCTGTCCGCCATTTTTTTCCCCTTTTCCGGCCGGTGCCTTACCTCCCTTGAGCTGGGCCAGCTGGTGGTCGGCCTGCTCCGTCTCTGCCGCTTGCCAGCTACGCCTCGGCCAGCGCAGGGGGTGGAACCACGCATGCGTGGCGCTCCCGGGCAGGGAAAGTCCTCGACTTACGACCGGTTTAGTCCTCGACTTGCGACCGGTTTAGTCCTCGACTTA
>NW_015390677.1:51986-67389 GCF_001527695.2 Protobothrops mucrosquamatus | reverse complement strand
ACACAGAGTTGGAAGGGACCTTGGAGGTCATCTACTCCAACCTCTTGCTTGAGCAGGAGACGCTGTATCATTTAAGACAAAGGGCTGCCCAGCCTCTTCTTGAAGGCCTCCTTGAAAGTGTTGAAGCTCCCACAACTTCAGCATTCTATTCCATTCCATTTGTTTGAGAGGCATTTGAGTGTGGGCTTGTAGCTCCGTTTGCTTGTATAGATATTGCCTTGGATGACTTTCTGAGGCAGGGAAGATGCATTCAATTAAAGGTTCTTGCACTGCCTTTTGCTATGATTTCCCTTCATGTTTCCTCCCTGAAGGATGTGGACAGCCTCAGGAACTGAATCAAGCAGGCCTGTCTTCTTCAGGTAGAGACACAATGCTGAGGTTGTCCGAAATAGCAAAACTGGTTGCCTGAATGAGACAATGTGAATATGAGTGAGATAAGACTGGCTGTAGAGCTTGGGTGGAGGGAGGACTACAGTGGAACCTCTAAGAACAAAGCAAGCTCATAATTAAAGAAGCTGTTTAAGGAAGGAGAGTGAGATTGGTGATGTTACCTCAGGGGTAGGCAACCTTGGCTCTTGTATGACTCGTGGACTTCAACTCCCAGAATTCCTGAGCCAGCATGGCTCAGCATGGAAACCTCTCCCTTTCCCCTCAGCATGGCTGGCTCAGGAATTCTGGGAGTTGAAGTCCACGAGTCATAAAAGAGCCAAGGTTGCCTACCTCTGGCCTAGGCCGCTTTATGACTCGTGGACTTCAACTCCCAGAATTCCTGAGCCAGCATGGCTCAGCTTGGAAACCTCTCCCTTTCCCCTCAGCGTGGCTGGCTCAGGAATTCTGGGAGTTGAAGTCCACGAGTCATAAAAGAGCCAAGGTTACCTACCCCTGTGTTACCTAGTTGGGTAATGAAATGTTTGCAAGGAAACAACCATGCTGAGAGAACACCAAGAACTCCAGAGGTAGGACGATCTTCATGAATACAACATTAGGATTGCATGCCTGAAAGAAAGATGCTTCTTCAGAAAGATCACAGAAGACTAACTGTAGATTCTTCTGAGGAAGGTGGCAGCTTTCAAAGAAAGCTTCATATTTATGACGGTTGCAGTGTTCCAGGGTCATGCGATGATCTTCTGTGACCTTCTGACAAGCAAAATCAATGGGGAAGCCAGATTCATTTTACCACCGTGTTGCTAACAACTGCAACGATTCATTTAACAACTGTGACAAGAAAGGTCGTAAAATGGAGCAAAACTCACTTAACTGTCTCGCTTAGCAACGGAAATGTTGGGCTCAATTGTGTCATAATTTAGTCTTCTCCAGTCCAGAATAACTCAACCTACTTCAGTGCTGCACTCACCTATAGGGAAGGTTTATACTATAACACAGTGGTGGCGAACCTTTTAGAGACCGAGTGCCCAAACTGCAACCCAAAACCCACTTATGTATCGTCGGGTGCTGGGTGGGTGTGGCCCATTGGGTGGGCGTGGCCCATTGGGTGGGCGTGGCTGCAGTGGTAATGGCAGACTGGGTGGGACTAAAAAGTTCAATCAATCAATTCCAACTTTGCAAGATCTTTTTTTTCCCGCGAGAAGTTGATTGATTGATTTAATTGATTGATTTATTATATTTATACCCCGCCCTTCTCCCAGAGGACTCAGGGCGGCTTACAGCCAGTTTAAAAACAGTTTGATACAAATACAAAATACAAAATTTAAGAGAATAATTAAAATAAATATTTAAATAGGCCGCTTCTACTAAAATTTAGTTAAAACCAATTTAAAATACCCCTAGGCCAGTCCTGCCCGCTGAAACAACCAAGTCTTGAGGGTGCGGCGGAAGGAGGGGAGATCCGGAATCACCGGAAATTGAAATTGACTGATTGATTGAACCTCTTTTTTTGCACATGGCAGTGGAGACTAAAATGAAAAGGTTTTATAAAACCCAGCTGAAGGCCTAGGACTGGGGCGACAGCGCGTGTGCCCACAGAGAGGGCTCTGAGTGCCGCCTCTGGCACCCGTGCCATAGGTTCTCCACCACTGCTATAACAGAATAACAGAGTTGGAAGGGACCTTGGACGTCTTCTAGTCCAATCCCCTGCTCAGGCAGGAAATAATATATTATTTCAGACAAATGGCTGTCCAATCTCTTCTTAAAAACTTCCAGTGTTGCAGCATTCACAGCTTCTGGAGGCAGGTTGTTCCATTGATTAATTGTTCTCACTGTCAGGAAGTTTCTCCTTAGTTCTATGTTGCTTCTCTCCTTGATTAGTTTCCATCTGTTGCTTCTTGTCCTGCCTTCAGGCGCTTTGGAGAATAGGTTGACCCCCTCTTGTTTGTGGCAGCCCCTCAAATATTGGAGAATTGCTATCATGTCACCCCTAATTCATTAAATTAGATATACCCAATTCCATTGTGTGTGTTGATCAGAAATGAATGGGGAAAAATATGCAGTAACATAACCTGAGTAATGTAAAATTATTTATACTTTTTCTGTTGTGTGTTGGCAATCGCTGTCACTTTGGAGATTACAAGTAGACTCCAAGGTCTTTTTTCCTATTGAGACACTAGATAAATTATGTCTTGGCAAAGGTGGAAGTTAGCTTTGCTTGTATCAGAATGGTTGGCACCAATTCTGACCAATTGAATTGACTTCCACTGAGCCAAGAACCAGGACCACACACTTAGGTTCAGTTAACCTGATTTATTGCCCAAGCCTAGAAACAAGAATCTAGTCAACTAACAGTCAGCATTGGTGCTAGATAAAGAGTTAACAGAATTCAAGAGGGATTTAGAACATTTGTGGGAGTGTAATGACTCCAGACTGATTCCTCGCTGGTCTGTTCTTCTCCTACACCAGCATTGCCAATGCATGAAGATTTGATGTCCCAGAGCTGGAAGCATAGAAATGTTCATCTGCAAGAGAGGCATCCTTGAGAAAAACTGCTCTATACAACTGAGGCATTGCTCCCTTATAGACTTTAGACCAGTGGTGGCGAACCTATGGCACGGGTGCCAGAGGTGGCACTCAGAGTGCTCTCTGTGGGCACGCACGCTGTCGCCCCAGTCCTAGGCCTTCAGCTGGATTTTATAAAACCTTTTCGCTTTAGGCCTCCACCCCCGTGTGCAAAAAAAAAGGGTTCAATCAATCAGTCAATTTCAACTTCTCGCTGGAAAAAAAAAAAGATCTTGCAAAGTTGGAATTGATTGATTGAACTTTTTAGTCCCAACCAGTCTGCTGTTACCACTGCAGCCATGCCCACCCAATGGGCCACACCCAGCCAATGGGCCACACCCACCCAATGGGCCAAACCCACCCAATGGGCCACACCCACCTGGCACCTGACGATGCATAAGTGGGTTTTGGGTTGCAGTTTGGGCACTCGGTCTCTAAAAGATTTGCCATCACTGCTTTAGACTATAAACTCATTGCTCCCTATAGACCAGGAGCCCTGATGGTGCAGTGGTTAGAATGCAGTATTGCAGGCAAACTCTGCATATTCCCACTGCCAGGAGTTCAATCCTGACCAGCTCAAGGTTGATTCAGTGTCCATCCTGAGATCAGTAAAATGAGCACCCAGAATTATTGGGGGGCAATATGCTGACATTGTAAACCACCCATGTAAAGCATGATGGGATGGTATATAAATCTAAGTGCTATTGCTATTGCTATTACCCTGGTTAAGCTTTGATAATGCAGTTTTCCTATTAAACTGGGCTCAGGAAATGGGTCTTACAAGAATTCCACTGATTTTTTTTTCCAGATCCCATATTTGGTTTCTCTTTAAATAATTTGGATGCCAGATGCTGCTGCTCTATTTTGGAGTTATATAACCTCCCTAAAAATCCTAATACAAGCACCATCTCTCAGTTGTGAATAGATATACTATTAACATCGATCAAACAATTTTACAGAAATCAAATGGTTAAAACAGAAAAACACTCCTGTTGTTGATAGTTGACATGATAGCAGTGTTCCAATATCTCAGGGGCTGCCACGAAGAAGAGGGAGTCAAGCTATTCTCCAAAGCACCTGAAGGCAGGACAAGAAGCAATGGATGGAAACTAATCAAGGAGACAAGCAACCTAGAACTAAGGAGAAACTTCCTGACAGTTAGAACAATTAACCAGTGGAACAACCTGCCTCCAGAAGCAGCGAATGCTCCAATACTGGAAGTTTTTAAGAAGAGACTGGACAGCCATTTGTCTGAAATGGTATAGAGCAGGGGTAGGCAACCTTGGCTCTTTTATGACTCGCGGACTTCAACTCCCAGAATTCTTGAGCATGTGGTTCTACCGGTTCTGCCGAAGTGGTGCGAAACGGCTGAATCCTACCACTGCCTGAAAGGATTATTATAATGACCAATAACCAAAAAAGGAGCCATTTGCAATTTGAAAGAAATTTAAGACCATGGATATTTAAGATCATAAGTGTGAGCTTTTTCACTCCACTGCCAGCCATGACAGAAATAAGCCTAATAATCACCAATATACTCTTGATCCAAGTTTTAAAGAAAGTTTAATGATGAATTACTGCGATATCCAAGAGGATAAAAAGAGAGGGTGGTATTGTTATTTATCTGCCATTTCTTTCTTAACGATTAGATTGCTCATCTGCAATCCGAAGCCCTCTCAGATGTTCTGAAATTCACCTGCCGTGTCTTCCACCCAGCACAAATCAAAATTCAACCCATTGGGAGGGAGATGTGCAGAGGAAGGCTGCTGTAGACTTTTTTTAATATAGTGAAATAAGGAGGAGGAGAATTAGAGATGAAGCGGGAAAGCTAGAGCTAAGATACACAGCCAGAAATAATTAGAAACTTGAAGACTGGAAATAATATATTTTTTTCAATAACAGCACGCAGGCTGAGTTGCAGAAACAACAGAAAAAAAAATTCACTGCGTGAACAGCGAAGTTCCAAAGAAGGAAAGAAGATCAAGTTCATTAGTTTAATTCTACTTCTGGAAGGAAATGGGGGTGGGTGGGGTGGGGTGGAGAGAGAAGGACAAATGAAATAAACAAAAACACCAATTGGTAGGCAAAATTTTCAGGGGGCCTGTTTTAATTATCTGTGACTTCTTTTCATCCACTGCTAACTTATTCAGCAAAATAAAGGGAAAAAGTAAGAAACTGAACAAATTGTAGGAAATATCCAGGCTGAGCCCAAGGGAGGGGTCAAACATGTTATCAGTCATGAGTCCCTTTGCGCCCAGAAGAGATCTAAGTCCAGCCAACTTTGAATTCCTTTCTACTCTTAACTGCTGCTAATTTCCCTTGACCATTAGTAGTTCAGATTCTATAATAATAATAATAATAATAATAATAATAATAATAATAATAATAATAATAATAATAATAATAATAATAATATTAATAATAATAGTAATAATAATAGTAATAATAGTAATAATAGTAATAATAGTAATAATAATAATGTTGGAAGGGACCTTGGAGGTCATCTAGTCCAACCCCCTGCTCAGACAGGAAACCCTATACCATTTCGGACAAATGGCTGTCCAGTCTCTTCTTAGAAACTTCCAGTGTTGGAGCATTCACCGCTTCTGGAGGCAGGTTGTTCCACTGGTTAATTGTTCTAACTATCAGGAAGTTTCTCCTTAGTTCTAGGTTGCTTCTCTCCTTGATTAGTTTTCATCCATTGCTTCTTGTCCTGCCTTCAGGCACTTTGGAGAATAGCTTGACTCCCTCTTCTTTATGGCAGCCCCTGAGATATTGGAAGACTGCTATCATGTCCCCCCTCATCCTTCTCTTCGTTATACTAGACATACCCAATTCCAGCAACCGTTCCTTATATGCTTTAGCCTCCAGTCACCTAATCATCTTTGTTGCTCTTCTCTATACTCTTTCTAGAGTCTCAACATTTTTTTTACATCGCGGTGACCAAAACTGGAGGCAGTATTCCAAGTGTGGCCTTACCAAGGCATTGTAAAGTGGTATTAATACTTCACGTGATCTTGATTCTATCCCTCTGTTAATGCAGCCCAGCACTGTGTTGGCTTTTTTGGCAGCTGCAGCACACGGCTGGCTCATATTTAAGTGATTGTCCACTAGGACTCCGAGATCCCTCTCACAGTTACTACTATTGTCTTGTAGAGAGCTTAAGCTTGCAATAAATCTTTATACTCATTTGAACTGCTTGACTCTTCCGATTTCCTCAGCACTTGACACAGATACAGATTTGATCCTGATGAATACACTGCGTTATAAGTTCGTTGCCAAAAAAGACTTGAACTAAATACCTTGGAAAGCCCAAGCATTAATCTGTGCTTGGGTTGACTTTATTGGATGGCATGTGATCACATCCTACAGTTCTCTTCAAACGAAAAATAAGAGTCAAAAATAAGAGTGGGGTCCTTGGCGCTCTCTGAGCTTAGTGGTTTTCTTGCAAATGTTTCTGTCAGGTCCCTGTTGGAATGCTGTCATTCTGAGGGGAGGGGGGGGATATAGATCGGGGAGTAGTGAGTTTATTGCTTTGCTTTGGTTTGATGTATCTGTATGGGGATTTGGGAGGGGGGAGATGGGCCATCAGGGACATCTGGATGAACTCCTTTCCAGCCAGTTCCAGCCAGTTCCCCAGGTCAAGGCACCAAGAAGACGGCACCTTCTCAGCTCAGAGTTCTCATAATACCTTCACGCCAGCTGAAGCCATCTTGCTCGTTCTAGGTTGCCACAAAAAAGGGAGGGGTGCAGAGTATTTTTGCTAGTCTAAAAATTCTGGGTCCCGTGGGAACCAAGGTCATTCTATTAGTTAGTTTAGAGCAGTGATGGTGAACCTTTCAGAGACCCAGTGCCCAAACTGCAATCCAAAACCCACTTATTTATCACCGGGTGCCAGGTGGGCGTGGCTGCAGTGGTCATGGCAGACTGGGTGGGCGGGGCCGGGAAGGTGGGGGCCAGTCCTTTGCCATCTCCGGGGCATGGCACACGTGCCCACAGAGAGAGCTCTGAGTGCTGCCTCTGGCACGTGTGCCATAAGTTCGCCACCACTGGTTTAGAGGGTTGGGCTTTTTGCTAGAAAGCCCACCAAATCATTCTGTTGGGGAATGTAGCCGATTGCATAGCACTGGGGTAGGAAGTTTGATTTTGTAATATAGCGTAACTCTTTGGAGAGAATTCCACACTTGGTTTCACTTTTGACCGTGCCGATATTTTGTAACCAATAAACATGTTCTTTGAGGAAACCTCTAGCCTCGGAGGTTTGATTTTGTTGGTCTTAGCATCAGAACCATGACATGCGGATTAGCTCCTGATAGACTGGCACATTGGGGTGGGGTTTGTGTATTGGGGAGTTTAGCTTAACGTTTTGTGTGGGAACTTCAGATTCTGCCTGACTATCTTGCAATCACTTTCTCTCAGTAAATGTTCTTTTGAAATAACGCTCATTTCAAGAGTCATGCTTTCCTGAGTAGAATAGCTGAGGCATTGTCCTTACAGTTTCATTAGCAAATTAGGTAACATCATCTGTGCTAGAAGGGAATGAGTTTTGCTCTTATTTTTATATACTAGTGGCTTACCTTGTCAGTGTTCTTGGTGGTTCTTTGATCAGACTATTGTTTATTGTTAGCTTGTTTGTCTGTGTTGATAGTTTCTTAATTTGGGAATTGTTCACTATTTGACTGTTGGTCTAGTATTAATCTTGGTGATAATCTCTGCTCTTCTGGTTGTTGATTGCTGGTGAGGAGGTGTTTTGGTCTCTTTGTTTCCTTTTGAGCAATTTGATTGTCTCTTTTGAGTGATATGTAGATATTGTTTATCTCTATGTGCCTGTGGATGGCTGATTTGTCTGAGTGCCAGGCTTCCAGGAATTCTCTGGCATTTTTAGACTTGGCTTGATATAGGATGCCCACAGTTTCCCAGTTGAAATTATGATTGATCCTGTCCATATGTTGTGAGAGAGTCAGTACAGTGTAATAGTTTAGGGCAGTGGTGGCGAACCTATGGCATGGGTGCCAGAGGCGGCACTCAGAGCCCTCTCTGTGGGCACTCGCGCTGTTGCCCCAGTCCTAGGCCTTCAGCTGGGTTTTATAAAACCTTTTCGCTTTAGGCCTCTGCCACCGTGTGCAAAAAAAAAAAAGGTTCAATCAATCAGTCAATTTCAACTTCTCTCGGGGAAAAAAAAGATCTTGCAAAGTTGGAATTGATTGATTGAACTTTTTAGTCCCACCCAGTCTGCCATTATCACTGCAGCCACACCCACCCGGCACTCGATGATGCATAAGTGGGTTTTGGGTTGCAGTTTGGGCACTCGGTCTCTAAAAGGTTTGCCATCACTGGTTTAGGGGCTAAACTAGCAAGACCTAGGTTCAAGTTCACCCTTAATTATGAAAACGTAATGGGTGACTTAGGGATATTTGCTGTAGAACTACAATTCCTCCTCTTTTTAATCTCATAATTTAATCCCTTTGTATTACTATTCTTTACTCCTTTGCTATATTTAATCAAAAGAGGATCACTGTGATCAGTACGCATGTATCTGATAATTGTTTGGAACAATCAATATGCAGATGAAATATCCTGGATAAATAGCTTGGCACCTTAAAGTCACTGCAGCTCCTGTGTTGTCCAAAATGTCTGAAAAATCTCTTTGTCCTATTATTTTTGTTTTTCTGTCGCAGTACGGTAAACTGCTGCTGAATTTTCACAGGAGTAAGAAGCAATATATAAATATTTTAATAAATAACAAATCAATTATAAGGTGGATTAGACCCAGTTTGGTGCAGCAGGTAAGGCACCAGGATATAAACCAGGAGACTGTGAGTTTTAGTCCTGCCTTAGGCATGAATTCAGGCTGGGTGATATTGGGCTAGTCATTGGCAAAAATGGGGGTCAAGACTGATTCAAAAGGGTCTCCTCCACCTCCTCCTGCTCCTTCTCCTCCCCTCCTCCTCCTCCTCCTCCTCCTCCTCCTCTTCTTCTTCTTTTCCCTTTCATTGTTCAGACATTTTTCATGGATCAGATGTTCTTGCATCTCAAGAACTGGACATTCGTCAACAATGACTGTTGGCTTTGCTTATTCAGAGTTTGTTTTACGTCAGCTCTTGGCTGTTAACGCTCAACACAGCTACCAATTTTTATTGGCAGAAAAACTGACTTTAGACAATGCAGTTTAATCTTTAAAAAGAGGGTCATTAAAATGATGCATCTTTCAGTGAAGAAAGCATTTTTAAACTCGCTAATTGCATCGGACGAAAATCAGTAGACAAAAAGTAATTATTTCAGAATTTGTAGCCCTCCGCTAGCTGCAGGGCACGAAATGCACCTTCCCTGTCCCAAAGGCCTGCTGCCTTTACCTCATTATTGGAATTCTTAAAACTTATTTGAGGCTGCGGAGGTAGCAGGGAAGAGACTTGCAGTTTAATAAATGGAATCTATTACTTATTTTGATAATGACAGTCATCTGTAATTCTGTCATTCTTATTCCCCATTACAGCAACAACTTGGCATTAAAAAAATAAGTTAATAAACAAAATCTCTTTACCTTTCTGCCTCATCAGTCAAAATTGCTATTTTGATTTATCAAGTAGATAATAGTTAATTAATTAATATTCTTATTAAATCAATTAAAGCTTACAGTACTTGTCAACATACTAAGGTGAATTATAAAAAGGAGCAGGAGGAGGGAGGGCGGGAGGGAGGGAGGAAAGAAGGAAGGAAGGAAGGAAAGAAGGAAGGAAGTAAAGATTCCCTAAAGATAAGCTACTTAATTAGGTCATCTGTATACTAATAAAACTCTCGTCATGACTTTTAATTGAATGAAATGGTGCATCACAGGGTAACATTTTTTTCAATCAAGGGATCTCAAGTGGGCCAATCCACAGAATGGGCCCAAAATCTGGGACCCATTATTCCCAAATTTCAGAAAGTTGTGGCTGCTTCAGTGCTATTGGCTGCTGCTATACTGCTGAGAGGCTGCTACGGTCCCAGGAGCTTCATTTTCAATGTTTTGTGACAGTTTCCCAGGCAGTCTCACAATCCCTCATTCCCTTTGAAGGAAAGGGGAAGGAAGGAAGGAAGGAAGGAGAGAGAGAGAGAGAGAGAGAGAGAGAGAGAGAGAGGGAGGGAGGGAGGGAGGGAGGAGGAGGAGGAGGAGGAGGAGGAGGAGGAGGGACGGAGGCTGGGAAAGAAGTAGGAAGGAGGGGAGGGAAGGAGGGGAGGCAGAGAGATTTCGGATACTCCTTGCCAGCTTTCCACAAAGAAACTCAGTGGGGAGGCTGGCAGGAAATCAGAAATTGCTCCTGATTCCACTGCTATTTTGGCCCACCCTTGATCATTCTGTTTCTGTTTAGGTAAGGAAATATTTCTGAACAGTGACTCAACAGGCAGATGGATTGTCTAGTGGCTTGTAAAAATGAGACCAACTGAAGTAATAATTTGGAATTTGGCATCACTAAACTACTTCAGAGAGGTCAATGAATATTTTACATCAAAGTGTTTTAACAGACACTAAACTAACACAGTTGTTCTTTTTACTTCAGTATTTAAACAAGCTTAATAACTAACAATATTTTATGTTACAGCAGGGATGTCAAACTGCCGGCCTGCAGGCCAGAGGCATCATAGTGAAATCGCGCCCACCCCATTGCCAGCAATGGAAAAAAAGTTGCGACATGTCATGACACATCACGTGACACCCCTGTGTTACATAGGATAGGAGATATAGAAGCATAGCCAGTTGCACCAACAGGCTGAAGAACAGTTTCTACCCATGGGCTGTCAGACTCCTGAATGGGAAGTAACTCCATGTATGATAGACTTGTGGGGCCAGCGCGTTGTGCAATAAGTTCACATGGTGCAATAAGATTGTGTGTTTGTTGTCATTGTGAATTGTGATGGGGGGGTGCACAAAGGGAGGCTTGGCCAATCTCATTGTACGCATGTTGTACTTTGACAATAAAGGATTTATTATTATTACAGGCTTGGCAAAGGCATGTATTTATCATAGTTGCAGCATCCTGGGGTCAAGTGATTGCCATCTGTGATCTTCTCAGCCAGCTTCTGATAGGCAGAATCAGTGGGGAAAGCTGGAATCACTTAAGGACTATGTGAGCGACTTAACAGTTGCAATGATTCACTTACCAACTGTGGCAAAAGGGTCATAAAGTGATATGCAACTCACTTAACAATCATCTCGCTTAGCCAAAGAAATCCCAGTCCCAGAATAACAGAATAAAGAGAGTTGGAAGGAACCTTGGAGGTCTTCTAGTCCAACCCCTTCCTCAAGCAGGAAAAACAAATGGTTGTCCAATCTCTTCTTAAAAACCTTTAGTGATGGAATACCCACAACTTCTGGAGGCAAGTTGTTTCACTGGTTAATTGTTCTTACTGAAAGAAAATTTCTCCTTAGTTCTAGGTTACTTCCCTCCTTGATTAGTTTCCATCCGTTGCTTCTTGTTCCACCTTCAGGTGCTTTGGAAAACAGGTTGACCCCTTCTTCTTTACGGAAACCCCTCAAATGTTGGAATGCTGCTATCAAATCACCCCTAGTCTTTCTTTTCGTTAAACTAGACATACCCAATTTCTGCAACTTCTTCTTATGTTTTAGCCTCCAGCCCCTTGATCATCTTCGTTGTCTTCTCTGCACTCTTTTCGGAGTTTTAGAGTCTTTTTAGAGACATAAGTCCCAACTGGATCCCTTATCTACCCCAACTGCATCTATCCTGCTCTATGGAATAGAGAGTTGGTCTCTGACAGAAGGCCACCTGAAGGGACTAGAAGCATTTGAAATGTGGATTTACAGACGACTGTTACGTATAAGCTGGGTTGACAAGATCAGAAATGAGGAAGTGATAAGCCGCCTGGGAAAGCCAAGGAAAATAATCAAAACAATTAAAAAACAAAAATTAGAATATTTCGGACATGTGATGCGACACCCAGAAAAATACGGTATACTCCATTTAATCCTCCAGGGAAAGATTGAAGGCAAACGAGGTCCAGGCAGAAGAAGAACATCGTGGCTTCAAAATCTAAAAGACTGGTTTGGACAAAACTCAGCAGCACTTTTTCGTGCGGCTGCTGATAAAAACAGGATCGCCAACATGATCGCCAACGTCCGATAATGGATATGTCACAAGAAGAAGAAGAAGAAGGATGCCTTATAGTGAGACCAGCCAAGAAAATTCCAAATTTGCCCCGGAAAGTGCGATCAAAACCAGCATTTTGAAAAAAAAAAAACCCTACCCTTGCTGAGTTATCTCTGAAAGTAAACCCCCAAATAAAAACTTCTCTTGAAAGGAGACCAAACAATGCAAAAAAAAAAAGTAAAAGTAAAAAAGTCGAGAAGCATTTATTTTCACGGGTGTCTTCGAATGAAAAATGAACGCTTCTTAGCACCTGGTGATTTGTTGTATAAATGTTAACATTTGCCCGAGTCCCCGATTTGGCTTCCAGCTGAGGGGTTCATTGTTCATTGTTGCGTTGCTGTATGTGATTCGGCCTCATTAAGTAGTGCTTTTCCTCCCTGCAGGCCCCGCCATAAATCTGAAACGAATCCTTCGTAGCAAATGCCAGGGTGGGTATTACACGGAAAACCTCCCAAGGCCAAAGGCGGGATGGTGACCGGCAGCAGCTTAAACAGCAGGGACCCCGATTTTACAATAAGAAGGGACTTATTTCTAAATGTTGTGTCTAAATAACAGGGGAAGCACAGCTACCCCTAGATCCCCAACATCTGTAGCAGCTCCATCCACATCAGCTTCTGATTCGCTCCCTGAAAGTATCACAGGTAGTCCTCAATTTACGGCCATTGTTGAGCTCCAAATTTGTGTTGCTGTGCAAGTCAGCGGTTCAGTGAGTTTTGTCCCATTTTACAAACTTTCTTGCCACAGTTGTTAAGGGAATCACTGCAGTTGCTAAGTAGGCAACATAGTTGTTAAACAGATCTGGCTTCCCCACACTGACTTTGCTTGCTAGAAGGTGGCAAAAGGGGATCACGTGACACTGCAACTGATCATAACTGCAGGCCACAGGTCTGAATGTTGTTCACCTGACTACGGGGGATGCTGCAAGAGTCAAAAGTGTGAAAAACGGTCGTAAGTCACTTTAAAAAAAAATCCTGTTGTAACTTGGAACAGTCACGAAATGAATGGTTGTAAGTTGAGGACTGCCTGTACATAAATCCTGGCATTACAGCTGTCATGGTTCCGACAGATGAAACCCTTCAAAGAACTTTGAGGCATTGTTTACCTTAAAGAATCTTTATTTGAGAAGCATAGCATTGGCACTAACACAGTCGAAGCCAAAAACTGGATTCCCCTCCCCTGAACACATAGTATCAAAGCACAATTCCCTCCTCCAATTAATATTCATAAATCACATTCCCCAATTAGTTTGAAATGTAGGCTCTCCCTCCTGTTCTCCAGCCCGCCAATTCTTATCATCTCTTATTTCATTAACCTTGGTTCACACCCCAGTCCAGTATTATTATGTCTATCTAAACTCTCATGCACATTCCTCCCCCCACCAGCATCATCTAACTCTAAAAGTAAAATATAAGAAGAAAATGGTTGCATCTCTAACTGTTGTCAAAGCAAAACATCCGATGTTAGCAGCATTGACAGCTCCCCTTTGCAGTCAGCCAGCCAGGCTGCACCCTTGTCTGCTTAAGAACCTGACTAAGCAGAAAAATTACTCTGCTTTTTTTTATCTCCACCATTCTCATTCAGTCTGATAAAAGAAAACCTGTTTTCAATGGGGTTTTTTCCCCCCCAAGGAGAAAAACGTTTTGAAAAAAAAAATCACACAGATAGAAATTAAAGTTGTTGCATTCATTGGGCGCAAGGGGCAAAGACGTCTGGGGATGTTCTGTCTTTCACTGTCCTATCCACCTCTCGGGTGTCCTAGGTCAAGGGTGGCGAACCTCTGGCACGGGTGCCAGAGGTGGCACTCGGAGCCCTCTCTGTGGGCACACGTGCCGTTGCCCCAGCCTCGCCTCTCCCCGTGACCCCCTCCTCTCCAGCAGCCCCCCTGAAGGAGAGTTGCTCTCGAGGGCGGCCCACGCGGAGCAGCGCAGCCAAGGACATGGCAGCCAGGCAGCATAGACAAGACTATCCTCATGCCCCATCGCGCACAATTGATGCTGCGGGGTGCGGGCAGAGGGCGTGGCCACCATAGCGCTGCTGGGCTGCCTAGGTGATCTGTGGCGGGCCCTGGAGGTGGTGAGTGGTCCTGTGGGCAGGCGGGGTGGGGGATGGGGGGGCAGAGCAGGGGTGGGGCAGGGGGTGTAGTGGGGGCGGGGCCAGTTTTTGGGCACTCGGTCTCTAAAAGGTTCGCCATCACTGTCCTAGGGTGCAAATGAAATTCAGAAGACTTTTTCAGATAGTGAAATGTGGGTAGAAGTAAGAGCCCTAAATTTCCCCTGCTAAGCAAGACTATTGTTAAGCGACTTTTGCCCTATATTACGACCTTTCTTGTCACAGTTGTTAAGTGAATCACTGCAGTTGTTAAGTTAGTAAGACAGTTGTTAAGAGAACATGGCTTCCTCATTGACTTTGCTTATCAGAAGGTTGCAAAAGGGGGTCACATGATTCCACGACACTGCAACCATCATAAATATGAGTCAGTTGCCAAGCGTCCAAATTTTGATCATGTGAACATGGGGCTGCTGCAACGGTTGTAAATGTGAAGAAGGGTCTTGTCGCTTTTTTCAGTGCCATTGTAACTTTGAACGGTCACTAAACAAATCGTTGTAAGTTGAGGACTATTTGTGTCTAAGGAGGGTTCAGAGGGATAGGAAGATATGAAATAGAAAACAATAGTAGCTAAATCTTCTCCAAGAAGCCAGTTTGGTATAGTGTAGGGATGTCAAACTGCTGGCCTGCAGGCCGGATGCATCATAGCGAAACCGTGCCCACCCCATTGCCGGCCATGGCAAAAAAAGTTGCGATATGCGGCGACACGTCACGTGACGTTGTGAGTTTGACATCCCTGGTGTAGTGGTTAAAGCACCAGGCTAGAAGACAGCAGACCTTGAGTTCAAGTCCTGCCTTAAGCATGGGGGGGGGGAAGCTGGCTGAGGAATTCTGGGAGTTGAGGTCCAGACCTCTTAAAGTTGTCCAGGTTGGGAAACACTGGTGTAGTGGATGGACTATTAGACTGGAATTTGGGGTTTGGATCTGCAGTAAATCATGATTTTTTTTCTTTGACTCTGAGTATAACTTATTTCTCAGAGGTTTTGGAAGATTTATACTATCCAAAATGATGCTTCTCCTCCTCCTCCCTCCCTCCCTCCTTCCTCCTTCCTCCCTCCTCCTCCTCCTTCCTCCTTCCTTCCTCCCTCCCTCCCTCCCTCCTCCTCCTCCCTCCCTCCTCCTTCCTCCTTCCTCCTTCCTCCCTCCTCCCTCCTCCTCCTCCTCCTCCTTCCTCCTCCTCCTCCTCCCTCCTCCTCCCTCCTTCC
>NW_015390677.1:37743-50837 GCF_001527695.2 Protobothrops mucrosquamatus | reverse complement strand
CCTCCTCCTCCTCCTCCTCCTCCTCCTCCTCCTCCTCCTCCTCATTTTCTAGTGAAGCTATCAAAGCATGATACAATAAAATCCATTTTGTTTCCCAGCCAGTTTGTTCTAGAGATGGATGTGGAGTTGGGCACAGAGAGTAGCTGGCCCAAGGTCACCCACTGAGTTTCTGCACCTTTGGGAGAACTAGAAATCTCCCAGCTCCTAATCCAGCACCTGAACCCCTGCCGCATGCTGAGTCTCGGAAAATAGGATAAACAAGTTTTAAAATGGAATGTGTCCATTTTGAATTTAGATGTCATAATTTTAACTTTGCCCATGCATCACTTTTACCGCCTCATTTCTCTGTACCATTTCACACGCTAGGTTTCTTTTCCACTGTCATGTTCCATTCAAGCTTCTCTTACTTACTTTAAGTGGCCTCCACCATTCATAATTTTAGAAAGCAGGAGCATGTGCTCCTCTTCTCAGTTAACCAGCTTTGCTTTTCTGGCAGAAAGAGCCAATCTCACAGGTCACAAAAGACATTTTTCGTCGCTTCTGATTCCTGCCTATCCCACCCACCCTCAAAACAGGGCAATAAAAAAGCACACAGAAGTCCAACCACTTTAGCATATTGTGGCCTCTTTAAGAACATGAGAAGATCTAACAACTTAGGACCTCATTCTAGGACACATCATTCCAGAACCCATTTTCCATCCTTCCAGGACCTGTTCTCCATCATTCCAGGACCCATTTTCCATCCTTCTAGGACCCATTTTCCATCCTTCTAGGACCTGTTCTCCATCATTCCAGGACCTGTTCTCCATCATTCCAGAACCCATTTTCATCCTTCCAGGATCTGGTCTCCATCCTTCCAGGTCCTGTTCTCCATCCTTCCAGGACCTGTTCTCCATCCTTCCAGGACCTGTTCTCTATCACTCCAGAATCCATTTTCATCCTTCTAGGACCTATTCTCCATCCTTCCAGGACCCGTTCTCCATCCTTCCAGGACCTGTTCTCCATCCTTCCAGGACCTCCATCATTCCAGAACCCATTTTCCATCCTTCCAGGATTTGTTCTCCATCCTTCCAGGACCTGTTCTCCATTATTCCAGAATCATCCTTCTAGGACAGTGGTTCTCAACCTGTGGGTCGGGACCCCATTTGGGGTCGATCGACCATTTCACGGGGGTCGCCAAGCAAGGCTGTCCGCCATTTTTTTCCCCCTTTTCCGGCGGGTGCCTTACCTCCCTTGGGCTGGGCCAGCTGGTGGTCGGCCTGCTCCGTCTCTGCCACTTGCCAGCTACGCTTCGGCCGGCGCACGGGGCGGAACCACGCATGCGCGGCGCTCCCGGGCAGGGAAAGTCCTTGACTTACGACCGGTTGGGTAGTCCTCGACTTACGACCAGTTTAGTCCTCGACTTACGACCGGTTTAGTCCTCGACTTACAACCGGTTAGGGTCGCGGCATTAAAAAGGTTGAGAACCACTGTTCTAGGACCTGTTCTCCATCCTTCCAGGACCTGTTCTTCATCCTTCCAGGACCTGTTCTCCATCATTCCAGAATCATCCTTCTAGGACCTGTTCTCCATCCTTCCAGGACCCGTTCTCCATCCTTCCAGGACCTGTTCTTCATCCTTCCAGGACCTGTTCTCCATCATTCCAGAATCCATTTTCATCCTTCTAGGACCTGTTCTCCATCCTTCCAGGACCCGTTCTCCATCCTTCCAGGACCTGTTCTCCATCCTTCCAGGACCCGTTCTCCATTCTTCCAGGACCTGTTCTCCATCCTTCCAGGACCTGCTTTTCATCCTTCCAGGACCTGTTCTCCATCATTCCAGAACCCATTTTCATCCTTCCAGGACCTGCTCTCCATCATTCCAAAACCCATTTTTCCATCATTCGCTATTTTTCCAGGACTTTTTCCTCCATCATTCCAGGATCTGTTTTTCATCAATCCAGGACATGTTCCTTATTTTAAGACCTGTTCTCTATCATTCCAGGATCCATTCTCCATCATTCCAGGACCCGTTTTCCACACAATCCAGGACCTGTTCCTCCTCATTTTAGAATTTGTTCTCCATCGTTCCAGGACAAATATTCTCCTTTAATCTATAATCCTCTCTGTTTTGTTTAGTTTTTAATCAGACCCTGGCGATTAAAACTGGGATTGTCTGTATAAAATATTTTCTTCCGAACTACGAGCCTTCCATCCTCTCAGTCCTTCTTGCCTATCCTGATTTTATTTTATCTTCCATTTCCTCATATTCTCTTGGTTGGGAAAAGCCCTAAAAACACCACCCCCGAAAGCCTAATCAGGGGCTTGAGCAAATGCTAACATCATTTTTCACCAGCCAAAATAAATGCCATTCTCCTCATTTTCTCAGCAATAGGCATTATTCCAAGATAATGTCTCATTCTGCTGGGCCTTGATTAATAGTTAACAAGGATTATATTTTCCCCCCAAATGCTAACTTTTATGCACCTCATAAATCAGGAGAGGGTAATCTATGGTTTGCATAGATGGGCATCACTGTATAGAATCAACAGATACAATAGGAAACAATTGTACTTTCACATCGATCCACCAAAATGTCTATAATATCACTCTCAAATTAAAAAAAAACAAAGGTGAGGAAAATCTGATTAGAAAAATCCCACATACATTGACAACTGCTCTTAATACGCCAATGATTTGATTACAGTATAGGTCTGTGATGGCGAAACTTTTAGAGACCAAGTGCCCAAAAACTGGCCCCACCCCGCTCCACCCCCTGCCCTGCCCTGCCCTGCCCTGCCCCCACCCTGCCCCCATCCCCCACCCCGCATGCCCGCAGGGCCACTCACCGCCTCCAGGGCCTGCCACAGATCACCCAGGCAGCCCAGCAGCACTATGGCAGTCACGCTCTCTGCCCGTGCCCCGCAGCATCAACTGTGCACAATGGGGTGTGAGGGCAGAATCTTGTCTTCGCTGCCTGGCTGCCATGTCCTTGGCTGCACTGCTCCACGTGGGCCACACTCAGGGGCAACTCTCCTTCAGGGGGGCTGCTGGAGAGGAGGGGGTCACGGGGGGAGGCGAGGCTGGGGCAATGGCATGTGTGCCCACAGAGAGGGCTCCGAGTGCCGCCTCTGGCACCCGTGCCATAGGTTCGCCACCACTGGTATAGGTCTTCTTTTCTCCTATTGCCATATGCTATTTTTCATGATCATCACCTTCCTAACAGGACCAGCTCAAACTAGGATATCATCTCATCAGATAAAAACATCAGAATTGGGGTGCCACCTATTAAGGAATAACAAAATAACAGAGTTGGAAGGGACCTTGGAGGTCATCTAGTTCAATCCCCCTGCTCAAGCAGGAAACCCTATGTCATTCTAGACAAATGGCTGTCCAATCTCTTCTTCAAAACCTTCAGTGATGTGGAGCATCCACAACTTCTGGATGGAAGTTGTTCACTGATTAATTGTTCTCACTGTCAGGAAATTCCTCCTGAATTCTAAGTCAGAGTTCCTCAACCTTTCCGGCTTTGTGGACCGGCGGGGGTGGGGGAGGAGAGGGGATTGTTCTACATGAGTGGCTGGCAAATGCACATGTGCACAGCTCCATTTGCATGAGCAGCATGCACGCACGCACGCCGCTCATGCAAATGGAGTGTGCATACATGCACTCACCCGCTGCTCGCATACCTGGGGATGCCCATACGCATGCTCACCTGCTGTTTCCGTGGCCTGGTTGCAAACAGCTGACAGCCCACTATTGGGCCACAGCCCAGAAGCTGGGGACCCCTGTTCTAAGTGGTTCTCTCCTTAATTCCGGGACCTTCAAACTTGGCCCTTCTATGACTTGTGAGGTCCACAAGTCATAAAAGGGCCAAATTTGAAGACCCCTGCCTTAATTAGTTTCCATCCATTGTTTCTTGTCTTCTGGTGCTTTGAAAAATAGGTTGACCCCCTCTTCTTTGTGGCAGCCCTTCAAATATTGGAGCACTGCTATCAAGTCACCCCTAGTCCTTCTTTTCACTAAACTAGACAAACCCAATTCTAGGGAGTGGCTAACCTACATCTCTGTCTCTAATCCATCTCTGGGCCAGGCTGCTTCTTGTCTCCCCTCTCCCTTTCTTGCAATCTGCTCCCTTCTTCCTGGTGTTGAAAGAAAGGTCTTCATCCTGGTTCATCCAAGCCGGGGATGAATAAACAACATGGTGACTGCTTTGGGAAGAAGGTTGCAGTTTATTGAAGAGCCAGAAAGATGGTTCTTGCAGGAAAGACCAGAGAAAAGAAGGGCTGAGCACATGGGTAGTAGCTTTTTATACCCTCTCTAGCCTTTTGTTTGGAATAGTTTCCTGTTCCTGTGGCATGAACTTTGAGGCTATTTCCTGTGTCACGTATTTTGACCTGAGTTTAGGTGTGCCTCTCTGGTATTCTTTACGGTGATGGGTTAGTGCTATTATCATATCCTGCTTCCCTGGTGATGGGGCTAATGGCTCCTAGAGTTTGGGTGGGGTATGCAGATTTTAGGTCAGTGATGGCGAATCTTTTAGAGACCGAGTGCCCAAACTACAACCCAAAAACCACTTATCACCGGGTGCCAGGTGGGCGTGGCCCACTGGCTGGGCGTGGCTGTGGTGGTCATGGCAGACTGGGTGAGTGTGGCCAAGGTGGCCGTGGTCACTTCGATGTTCATGGGGAGGGATGCCTGTGGGGGCCGGGCAGAGTTGGGGGATATCCAGGGGGTCTCCGATTGGTGGGGCAGTGGGCAGGAGGCTCATACTGCGGGATGAGGCAAGGCAAAGCGAGGCAGGGCTGGGGTGCCATTGTCGCAGGGCAAGGAGAGGCAGGGGCCAGGGCGGCGGCTGCCTGACACCATCGGCCCCCGCACACAGAGGCCAGCGAATGCATGGGGGCCAATAGTGTCCGTCAGCAGCCACAGCCTGCTGGCCACTCGACCAGCGCACTCTTGGGCTCTGCAGCCCACCACCAGAAGTTCAGAGAAGCTGCCTCTGAGCTGGACAGATGGCCGACAGCTGAGGAGGCGATGCAGTGGGTCGTGCCCGGGAAAAGGAGAGCATGCAAGGCCAGGAGGGATGGGACAGGGGGGAGGGAAACCAGCCGTGCTGGGATGCATCCGGCCACGTGGGACCTCGGTGAGTTAGCGGGCGGCTGGTTGAAGAGGGACAGTTGCCATCTCAGGGTCATGGCGCGCGTGCCCACAGAGAGGGCTCCGAGTGCTGCCTCTGGCACGCGTGCCATAGGTTCGCCACCACTGTTTTAGGTCTTTGTCTTCTTGATCTCCTAGCTGGGGCCTTTCTGGTGGTTTACATCTGCATTTGTATAGAGCTGACTCCTGCTTGGGACAGAAAGACTAGAGGGCAGGGTTGGTTTCTGCTTTTTAAAATCCTTTTCGAGGAAATATATTTTTCTGCCTTTTTAATATTTCCTTCTCTGGGGAGCTGACTTCCCTCACTGGGAAACCGCACTGAGGTCTGTCGCACGAATCTTGCCCTGGCGTGGCAAAAATAAACCCCCATTTCCTGCACTTGTGCGATTGCATTACATCTTTATGCCAGAGGCAAGAGGGAGAGAGGCTTCATTTAATGCTGCGATTCCAGAGGCAAATTTCAGCCTTTGTGTTTAAATTAAAGCGAATGATGGCTCTCCTTTCTCTTGATTGTGTCACTAAAGAACTGTGCATGATGTTTCATTAACTCATTAAAAGAAGAAAAAAAAAAGGCTGCCCAAAATATCTTCTTTTCTGGGTGCGATTTTGCTTTCAATATCAAAATGGTTGACGGCATAGGTTGTTTTTTTTTTTCCTTCCCAAGCCAAATTGTGCCTGTGTCAAATGATGAATTACGTTCATCTGGAAGTTCTGTGCAGGGTATAAATAGTTGGCTCAGACTTCATTACCATATTTCATGACCGGAATTGTTGGCTCCTGTTCGCCATCGTTATCGTTTTGCCCTAGATGACCTCTTTGACTTTGCTGTGGCAATATATTCTTAGCCCTTGTGGCCCTGTGCCTCTGCTGTCACAAACATGGCTCATCGTGATGATTTCTCCTGTCCCGTGTTACAGCTAATCATCTCTTTGTCTTAATTGCTAATCATGTCTATTAGCAAATTACTTGGAGGGGAACAGCTCATTGCAAACTGTTTGGGCAAAATTGCGAAACCTGAGATCTGCAGAACAATGGAGGCCCAAACTTTCGGTCGTTAAGTGAGACATTGGTTAATTGTGCTTTGCCCCATTTTACGACCTTTCTTACCGCAGCTGTTAAGTGAATCACTGCAGTTGTGATCACGGCACAGGTGGCTAGATTCTGTGCAGCAGCATTGGGGATTCGCTAGAAACATACATACATACATACATACATACATACATACATACATACATACATTAAATAATAATAATAATAATAATAATAATAATAATAATAATAATAATAATAATAATAATAATAATAATAATAATAATAATAATAATAATAATAATAATAAGTTGGAAGGGACCTTGGAGGTTATTTAGTCCAACCCCCTGCTCAGGCAGGAAACCCTATACCATTTCAGACAAATGATTGTCCAGTCTCTTCTTAAAAACTTCCAGTGTTGGAGCATTCACCGCTTCTGGAAGCAGGTTGTTCCACTGGTTAATTGTTCTCACTGTCAGGAAGTTTCTCCTTAGTTCTAGGTTGCTTCTCTCTTTGGTTAGTTTCCATCCGTTGCTTCTTCTCCTGCCTTCAGGCGCTTTGGAGAATGGCTTGACTCCCTCTTCTTTGTGGCAGCCCCTGAGATATTGGAACTCTACTATCATGTCCCCCCTCGTCATTCTCTTCGTTAAACTAGACATATCCAATTCCAGGAACCATTCCTTATATGATTTAGCCTCCAGTCCCCTAATCATCTTTGTTGCTCTTCTCTGTACTCTTTCTAGATTATCAACTTCTTTTTTACATCGTGGTGACCAAAACTGGATGCAGTATTCCAAGTGTTTTACAACTTTTTCATAATATTTTATAATTAATTTTATTATGTGTTTTTATCCAGCCTTAGACTATACTCAATGTATTTTTATTGTCAGGTCAGTATGATTCAGTTTTTCTGAAGGTAGCTAGTTTTTGTTATACTGTCTGTAAAACTAGGCAGACCTTGATCACCCATTGATTACATCATTAATTGTAATATATTGCTATGTCTTCCTTTGTTGGTTCTGATTAGTTTTGTTTTATCTGCATGTTTAATTTATGTATTGGCCTTTGGCTGTAATAATAAATTGATTGATTGAATCACTGCAGTTGATAATAGCAATAGCATGTAGACTTATATACCGCTTCACCGCCTTACAGCCGTCTCTAAGCAGTTTTTACAGAGTCAGCATCTGGCCCCCCAACAATCTGGGTCCTCATTTTACCGACCTCGGAAGGCTGGAAGACTGAGTCAGCCTTGAGCCAGTCAGGATCAAACTGCCGAACTGCTGACAGCTGTCAATCAGCAGAAGCAGCCTGCAGTACTGCATTCTAACCACTGCGCCAACACGGCTCTTAAGCTAGTTAAGTTAGTAACTCGGTGGTTAAGTGAATCTGACTTCCCCATTGACTTTGCTTGTCGGAAAGTTGCAAAAGATGATTAAATGACCTTGGGACACAGTGACAGTCTTAGGTATGAGTCAGTTGCCAAGCATCCAAATTTTGATCACATGTACCATGAGGATGCTGCAAAAGTCGTAACTGTGAAAAACGGTCATAATTCACTTTTTTCAGTGCTGTTGTAACTTTGAACAATCACTAAATGAACTGTTGTAAGTCAAGGGCTACCTGTAGGGTTTTTTTTAAGGACAGTCTTCCCATACCTATGTCTGTTGATAGAATGGATGTGTAAGACACAGGTTTCTTGATCTGCATGGGTGTAAAATTCTGAGAACTACAATACAACAAATCTGGCCTGGAAATACTTTGCAAAGTACAATAGCACTAGTACTTAGAATTGTCCAAACAGACAAGCACCTGCCATATAACTCCCCAGACTTAACAATTGTCAATAAGAAAGACACAAAAGACCAGACAGTGGATGTGGCAGTACCTAGAGACAGCAGAAGAGAAAAGAAAAAAACTGGAGAAAATCACAAAATATGAAACTTGCAGATAAAAGTAGAACCGTGGCAAAATAAAGCAAAGGTAGTACCAATAGCAACAGGCACCTTAGGTGCAATCCCAAAACATCTGGGGGGACATGATAGCAGTGTTCCAATATCTCAGGGGCTGCCACAAAGAAGAGGGAGTCAAGCTATTCTCCAAAGTGCCTGAAGGCAGGACAGGAAGCAACGGATGGAAACTAATCAAGGAGAGAAGCAACCTAGAACTAAGGAGAAACTTCCTGACAGTTAGAACAATTAACCAGTGGAACGACCTGCCTCCAGAAGCGGTGAATGCTTCAACACTGGAAGTTTTTAAGAAGAGACTGGACAGCCATTTGTCCGAAATGGTGTAGGGCAGTGGTGGCGAACCTATGGCATGGGTGCCACAGGCGGCACTCAGAGCCCTCTCTGTGGGCACGCATGCCGTCGCCCCAGTCCTAGGCCTTCAGCTGGGTTTTATAAAACCTTTTCGCTTTAGGCCTCCGCCGCCGTGTACAAAAAAAAAGGTTCAATCAATCAGTCAATTTCAACTTCTTGCGGGAAAAAAAAGATCTTGCAAAGTTGGAATTCATTGATTGAACTTTTTAGTCCCACCCAGTCTGCTGTTACCTGACGATGCATAAGTGAGTTTTGGGTTGCAGTTTGGGCACTCGGTCTCTAAAAGGTTCGCCATCACTGGTGTAGGGTTTCCTGCCTGAGCAGGGGGTTGGACTCGAGGACCTCCAAGGTCCCTTCCAACTTTTTATTACTATTATTATTATTATTATTATTATTATTATTATTATTATTATTATTATTATTATTATTATTATTATTATTATTATTATTATTATTATTATTTTGACAAAATCACCACCGGTCAATTGCAAAAGGCAACTTTACTTGGAACAGTATATACCTCAAGCAAAAACATCTGCCTATCCAAAGTCTTTGGGAAGAATTCGATAGGTGGATAAAAATGCCAAATCCAGTCTGAACATCTGGCTGACTGTGCCATGAACATCAACAGCAACAACAATAAGAAGGGTAGCCAGTGCATCTAAGGCCCGTGACTATCATTACAGAACGTTCTAAGTGAATTTATGCCAACGAGAATTAGAAGCACACCAGGTCCTTCAGAGCATTCTTCTCTAATCCCATATGATTCTGCAAACAGTGGAGACTCTTAAAAGCTGAAGCTTTGACCTGAAGATGAGTGCTTTTTCTAAGCACATGGTTTTCGATTTAGTATGCTTCCTGCGCAGGGAAAAATGCACAAGTCTCTGAAGGGAAACTCTAGGAATTTGAGCCATGCTTGGGGTGTATGTATGTGCTATGCATGCTTGCTAGCTTCTTTCCCCAGCTGAGGTGTCTGATCTGGACTAGAGCTTGTCCTTGGAGCTCAGAGTCAAGGTTGTGAAAACTGAGAATTTTCTGTATGTAACAATGTGCAGAAAAAGACAGGACCTCTAAGGACAAATGCAGAACAGTAACAGAATAACAGAGTTGGAAGGGACCTTTGAGGTCTTCTAGTCCAGGGGTCTTCAAACGTGGCCCTCTTATGACTTGTGGACTTCAACTCCCAGAATTCCTCAGCCAGCATGAAGTCCACAAGTCATAAAAGGGCCAAGTTTGAAGACCTCTTTTTCTAGTCCAACCCCCTGCTCAGATGCTTTGGGATTGAATAACAGAAGGGACCTTGGAGGTCATCTAGTCCAACCCCCTGCTCAGTCAGGAAACCCTATATCATTTCAGACAAATGGTTGTCCAATCTCTTCTTAAAAACCTCCAGTCTTGGAGCATCCACAACTTCTGGAGGCAAGTCATTCCGGAAAAGACGCCTAGAGAGCAGTTGGAGGGCTAGCCGAACCGAATCCGACCGAGCACAGGCAAGGATGCATGTCAGATCCTACCTAGTGGCGATGAGGGTGGCGAGGTCTAATTACTACTCCACCCTCATTGCGTCATCTGATAATCGCCCAGCCACCCTCTTCAGGGTGACCCGCTCTCTCCTTCAGCTGAGGGGGNATCATCTTCAAAGCGCTCCATGGCATCGGACCTGGTTATCTCCGAGACCGCCTTCTGCCTCCGATTACCTCTCATCGGCCGATACGCTCCCACAGAGAGGGTCTCCTCAGGGTGCCGTCAGCCAGACAGTGCCGGCTGGCGACCCCCAGGGGGAGGGCCTTCTCTGTTGGAGCCCCCACCCTATGGAACGAGCTACCCCAAGAGATCCGGGTGATTCCGGATCTCCCCTCCTTCCGCCGCGCCCTCAAGACATGGCTATTTAAGTTAGCAGGACTGGCCTAAGGGTTATTTTAATTTGGTTTTTAAAAATTTTTCGAATTTTCGGCCTTAGGATAATATTTCATTTTAATCAATTTTAAATTTTGTATTTTTGTATTCAAGTATTTGTTTTAAATGGCTGTAAGCCACCCTGAGTCCGCAGGGAGAAGGGCGGGGTAGAAATACAAGAAATAATAAATAAATAATTAATTGTTCTCACTGTCAGGAAATTTCTCCTTAGTTCTAGGTTGGTCCTCTCCTTGATTAGTTTTACCTGTTGCTTCTTGTCCTGCTTTTAGGTGCTTTGGAGAATAGTTTGACTCCCTCTTCTTTGTGGCAACCACTTAGATATTGGAATACTGCTATCATGTCACCCATAGTCCTTGTTTTCACTAGACTAGCCATATCCAATTCCTGCAACCCGTTCTTTGTATGTTTTAGCCTCCAGTCCCCAGAGTTGGAAGGGACCTTTGAGGTCTTCTTCTTCACTCCCTGCTCAAGCCAGAGACCCTATACCATTTCAGACAAATGGCTGTCCAATCTCTTCTTAAAAACCTTTAGTCATGGAGTACCCACAACTTCTGGGGGTAAGCTGTTCCACTGATTAATCATTCTCACTGTCAGGAAATTTGTCCTTAGTTCTAGGTTGCTTCTCTCCTTGATTGGTTTCCATCCGTTGCTTCTTTTTCTGCCTCCAGGTGCTTTGGAGAATAGTTTGACCCCCCTCTTCTTTGTGGCAGCCCCTCAAATATTGGAACACTACTATCAGGTCACCCCAGTCATACTTATGAGGAACTCATGATCAAATGGTCATGATCAAATGGTTATAAAGAGGAAACAGAGGTCAATAGTGCAGTATTTGCTGTATTGAATGGGACAGGTTTAGTTATTGTTTCTTTATTGAATTTATGAGGCTGCACATCTCACATTACTGAACACAGGTGGCTTAAATGATTGAAAGGGCAACAAAACCCATAAGGCAATACCATAAAATAATATCTTTCACCATCTCCAGCTCAAAACATCTCCGGAAACAGAAGCTGGGGGAATGTCTGAGAGACAATATTTGTGACTGTTTGTTTGCAGACATTTCATTACTTGACTAGGTAATGTCATCAGTACTAGTGAGTGTGGGTTTCTCTCTGACCATGTGTTGTAAAAATTAAGGAGTTTTCTTCACGTCTTCTGACTGCATGAGTAGTTGATGTGGCAATACCAGGGAATAGCAGAATAGAAGCCAAAGACTTGGAGAAGATCAAAAAGAATCAATGTTTGAAAATCAAAGTTTGAAGATTATGACACGAATGGGACATGGCAGCTGTAGTGGTTATTGGCACACTAGGTGCCACCCCACAAAACATTAGACCACAATTAGAAAATACATGCATTGACAAAATTTCCATTTGTCCATTACAAAAAGCCACGCAGCTTGGATCTGCACATATGCTATGCCCATATATTACGACCAGTGGTGGGATTCAGCCGGTTCACACCACTTCGGCAGAACTGGTAGCTAACATTTTGTTGCTCAGGCCCAGAATGGACTTCTGGAAGCGGCAGCCACACAGAGAACCGGTTGTTCACCTAGTTGAATCCCACCACTGATTACGACATTCTAGGTTTTGGGAAAAATTGGATATGGATGAAGACCACAAAAATCTGGATATTGGATATGGCAGTGCTGGAGACAGCGGAACAGAAGACAAAGAACGGGAGAAAATCACAAAATACAAAAACCTGCAATTAGAAATAGAACAACTGTAGCAAAAGCCTAGCAAAGATCGCATCAGTAGTAATAGGGGCCTGGAATGCTTTCAGGAGTTGTGGGTGCTCCAAGACTGGAGGTTTTTAAGAAGAGATTGGACAACCACTTGTCTGAAATGATGTAGGGTTGGACTAGAAGACCTCCAAGTTCCCTTTCAACTCTGTTATTCTGTTATTCAATCCCAAAGCATCTGGAACACGATGTCGGAAGTCAGCCCCCCCCCCCCCAAGAAGGAAATATTAAAAGGGCAGAAAAATATATTTCCTCAAAGGATCTTAAAGAGGCAGAAAAGCATGCCCAGTTTTTTAAATAGCCCCAAGTCTCCCTCCCCCAAGCAGAAACCAGCTCTGTACAAATGCAGATGTAAATAATCCAGGAAGGCTGGAGGCCCCTAGCTAGAAACATAGGAAGACAAAGACATCTAAAATCTATATACCCCACCCAAACTCTTAAGACAAGACATAATAGGATTAACCCACAGAGGCCAAAGGGACACAGGTCAAAATACATGAGACAGGAAATACAAGCCTCAAACAGGAACAGGAAACAACCTCAAGAGCCCCAGAGGGTATAAAAACCCACTCCCTACATGTGCTTCTCTCTTTTCTTCCAGAGCCATCTTTCTGTCTGACTCTCCTCTTCAATAAACTGCAACCTTCTTTCTAAAGCAGTTGTCATGTTGTTTATTGCCGGCTTGGATTGAACTATGATGAAGACTTTCCCTTCAACAATGATCTGAATACCATAGGCATTGACAAATTCACCATCAGTCAATCGCAAAAGACAGCTTTACTTGGAACAGCCATGATACCTCTAACACCATCAAAATCCACATCTGTTTATCCCAGGTCCTTGGGAAGATCTCAATAAAATGCCAAATCCAGTCTGAACATTTGGCTGACTGCATGACCAACAACAACAATAATAATATGTTTTGGTAAGATCAAATGGATT
>NW_015390677.1:34557-36790 GCF_001527695.2 Protobothrops mucrosquamatus | reverse complement strand
CAAATTCACCATCAGTCAATCGCAAAAGACAGCTTTACTTGGAACAGCCATGATACCTCTAACACCATCAAAATCCACATCTGTTTATCCCAGGTCCTTGGGAAGATCTCAATAAAATGCCAAATCCAGTCTGAACATTTGGCTGACTGCATGACCAACAACAACAATAATAATATGTTTTGGTAAGATCAAATGGATTGAAATGTTGTATCTACCCTCCTTCCACTTTAATGTCCCTGTTTCGTTTTTTTAAAAAAACAATGTATTTGTTTTCTTATTTTATAGTACAATACAGTGAGCAACTTTTAAGGTATTAAACGTTACAGTGGTAGATGCAACATCAGAACCCGGCTAGACATTGTACTATATAAAATTCCATTTCATTGTCACACTTTTTCAATAAGTCAAATTATGAAAAGGGCATTGTTAAGATTTTTTTTTTTTTCAAATTCTCTCCTCTCTCCCTAAGGCTGAGACAACTTCGTACACCACAAAACGACGAATTCACCAAGAGAGCAAATGTTCTTGTGAATGATGAATATATTCCTCTGCATCTGTAAAGCTCTTTATCATTTTAAAGATGAAACATCTTTTCTAATCTCATTATCCTTATCGCAAAAGTAGAAATAGCATTTCAACAATTTAAGGGGAATGTGACAAAGAGGCAAACTTTCGCATTGCCCTGAAGGAATTGCTAGCAAGATGTTTTTTTCCAACACAACTCTAAATCTCTGCAGATCATAAGACTGCCATGTTAGATATCAGCAGCAATAAATTCTGGAAGGATGTCTGCAGGATGCGGTCAAAAAAGTCAAAATTGCAGCCATGATGGTGTAAACCAAGATCTGCTTATTTCTTCTTGGGTGCATTGCATGTGGAATGAACATAAAACATTGGCAGCTTTTGTGGCTGCCATCTTGACATTTTTTATCACAATTGATGAACACCTGCCACAAAGAAGACAGGGGTGACAAGCTATT
The DNA here is from genome assembly GCF_001527695.2 of Protobothrops mucrosquamatus. NCBI lineage: Eukaryota > Metazoa > Chordata > Lepidosauria > Squamata > Viperidae > Protobothrops > Protobothrops mucrosquamatus. The sequence continues at coordinate 35,810 of NW_015390677.1, read as the reverse complement.
CTCCAAAGCGCCTGAAGGCAGGACAAGAAGCAACGGATGGAAACTAATCAAGGAGAGAAGCAACCTAGAACTAAGGAGAAACTTCCTGACAGTTAGAACAATTAACTAGTGGAACAACCTGCCTCCAGAGGCGGTGAATGCTCCAACACTGGAAGTTTTTAAGAAGAGACTGGACAGCCATTTGTCTGAAATGGTATAGGGTTTCCTGCCTGAGCAGGGGGTTGGATTAGATGACCTCCAAGGTCCCTTCCAACAACTACTACTACTACTACTACTACTACTACTACTACTACTACTACTACTACTACTACTTCTTCTTCTTCTTCTTCTTCTTCTTCTTCTTCTTCTTCTTCTTCTTCTTCTTCTTCTTCTTCTTCTTCTTCTTCTTCTTCTCCTTCTCCTTCTCCTTCTCCTTCTCCTTCTCCTTCTCCTTCTCCTTCTCCTTATCATCATCATCATCATCATCATCATCATCATCATCATCATCATCATCATCATCATCATCATCATCTCTGGCCAAATGTCTGCTGGAAAGGTTCTTAGCAATGCCATACAAGTAATCCTCGAATTATGACCACAATTGAGCTGAAAATTTCCATTGCTAAGCAAGGCAGTTGTTAAGCGATTCCTGCCCTAGTTTATGACCTTTCTTGCCACAGTTGTGAAGTGAATCACTGCGGTTGTTAAGTTAGTAACCCAGTTGTTAAGTGAGTCTGGCTTTCCCATTGACTTTGCTTGTCAGAAAGTCGCCTGGGACACTCAAGGCCATCATAAATAAAGACCAGTTGCCAAGCATTTGATTTTCGATCCTGTGACCGCAGGGATTCTGCAATGGTCGTTAAGCGTGAAAAACTCTGAACGGTCACTAAATGAATGGTTGTAAGCCGAGGTCCACCTGGATTAGAGAGCTTGCCTTGCAGGTTTTCACCAGCTGTCTTTTTTCTGGAAAAGGCGCTTCTGTTGGGCAATCTTGAACAATTCTTTTAAAATTTCTCTTGGGGGAGTTTTTGAACTGACTTCACAAAGACGTGTTGCACTAAATTGCCTCAGAGGTGGATGGACTGCTTTCTCCGGCAGCTTATGATGCATCTGATTGAAAAGTACTGAGGGGGATCAACAGAAGAAGACCAGAACTTATAATAATAATAATAATAATAATAATAATAATAATAATAATAATAATAATAATAATAATAATAATAATAATAATAATAATAATAATAATAATAATAATAATAATAATAATAATAATA
>NW_015390677.1:27212-32212 GCF_001527695.2 Protobothrops mucrosquamatus | reverse complement strand
TGGGGTCACTGAAGCAGTCGGTGTGAGCTTCAGTGGACTTCAGAAGATGGTAGAGGACAGGAAGGCCTGGAGGAGCATTGTCCATGGGGTCACGATGGGTCGGACATGACTTCGCAACTAACAACAACAACAAATATGGTATGTGGTCAAAGAATAAGTCACTGAATAAGACAACGGTAGCCTTATTGACGTGTTCATTATGTCCACTAAGAACATGTCCACCAAGAAACATATTCGCTATAGAAGAGAATATTTGTAGCTCAAGGCTGAACTGTAGGGCACTTAGTGATCTCTGAGTTTGGTGGTTTTCTTACAGACATTTCATCACCAAACTAGGTAACATCATCAGAGTTAGGAGGCAGTAAGGTTTGGTCTCTAGTTGAGTAGTGAAACGTCTGTAAGAAAACCACCAAGCTCAAAGAGTGCCAAGGACCCCACATGTTCACTCTCTCTGTGTCTTCTTCATGCAGTCCAAGGAAATTGGGATGGCAGTATCCCACAGAGACTTCTGGTTAGGCCTTATTATTTTTAATTTTATTCATTAAATTTATATGCCGCCCATCTCAGTATCAAGTGACTCTGGATGGCTTTCTAGGCCTTTTTTCCTAAGCTCTTCTTCAGAATTGGTCCCCCAGGTTTCCTCATGGCATTGGGAACCATATGGCTGTGTTTAATAATAATAATAATAATAATAATAATAATAATAATAATAATAATAATAATAATAATAATAATAAAGTTGGAAGGGACCTTGGAGGTCATCTTGTCCAGCCCCCTGCTCAGGGAGGAAACCCTATACCATTTCAGACAAATGGCTCTCCAGTCTCTTCTTAAAAACTTCCAGTGTTGGAGCATTCACCGCTTCTGGAGGCAGGTTGTTCCACTGGTTAATTGTTCTAACTGTCAGGAAGTTTCTCCTTAGTTCCAGGTTGCTTCTCTCCTTGATTAGTTTCCATCCGTAGCTTCTTGTCCTGCCTTCAGGCGCTTTGGAAAATAGCTTGACTCCCTCTTCTTTGGGGCAGCCCCTGAGATATTGGAACACTGCTATCATGTCCCCCCTCGTCCTTCTCTTCATTAAACTAGACATACCCAATTCCAGCAGCCGTTCCATATATGCTTTAGCCTCCAGTCCCCTTCAGTGTTTCTACAGGACATTTAATCATGTTAGGATCAAATCTAGAACCTCCATTCTCACAATATGCTAAGTTTGGTTAGTGTAAATGTTTCATTGTGGCTGAGCCTATGATGTGATTGATTCAAAGTATTGTGTAAACCAAGAAGACTGGTAGTCAGACTAAGCGTGAGGTTTTTGTGATTATTGTGCATCATTTTTATGTGAATTGGGCAACCAAATGACATATGTGCCTCTATTTATTTTCTTATTAGATTTTATCACATTTTCATAACCCAAGATGATGAACATACCTGATACCCTTTCCTCCTCCTAATTTCTCCACGACAACAATCCTGTGAAAGAGAGTGACTGGCCTTCATGCTTACGGCAAGATTAGAACTCACCATCTCCTGGTGACTGGCTTACAGTCATCCAGCCGGCTTTCATGCCTAAGATGGAACTAGAACTTACCATCTCCTGATAATTGGCACAAAGTCACCCAGCCAGATTTCAAGACTAAGGTGGAACTAGAATTCGTCTCCTGGTGATTGGCCCAAAGTCATCTAAATGACTTTCATGCCTAAGGTGGAACTAGAACTTACCATCTCCTGGTGATTGGCCCAAAGTCACCCAGCCAGATTTCATGCCTAAGGCGGGACTAGAACTCACCATCTCCTGGTGATTGGTCTAAAGTCACCCAGCCAGTTTTATGCCTAAGGTGGAACTAGAACTCACTGTCTCCTGGTGATTGATCCAAAGTCATCCAGCCGCCTTTCATGCCTAAGGTGGAACTAGAACTCACCATCTCCTGGTGATTGGTCTAAGTCATCCAGCCGCCTTTCATGCCTAAGGTGGAACTAGAACTCACCGTCTCCTGGTGATTGGCCCAAAGTCATCCAGCTGCCTTTCATGCCTAAGGTGGAACTAGAACTCACTGTCTCCTGGTGATTGGTCTAAAGTCACCCAGCCGGCTTTCATGCCTAAGGTGGAACTAGAACTCACTGTCTCCTGGTGATTGGCCCAAAGTCATCCAGCCGCCTTTCATGCCTAAGGTGGAACTAGAACTCACTGTCTCCTGGTGATTGGCCCAAAGTTATCCAGCCGCCTTTCATGCCTAAGGTGGAACTAGAACTCACCATCTCCTGGTGATTGGCCAAAAGTCATCCAGCCGCCTTTCATGTCTAAGGTGGAACTAGAACTCACTGTCTCCTGGTGATTGACCCAAAGTCATCCAGCCGCCTTTCATGCCTAAGGTGGAACTAGAACTCACCATCTCTTGGTGATTGGCCAAAAGTCATCCAGCCGCCTTTCATGTCTAAGGTGGAACTAGAACTCACCATCTCCTGGTGATTGACCCAAAGTCATCCAGCCGCCTTTCATGCCAAGGCAAGATCAGAACTCCCAGTCTCCTAGCTTCTAGGCCAGCACCTTAACCATTTTATATACATATTATACTATATGAGGAAAAGGATGAGAAAGGATGCCGAAAAGAAAAAAAGATTAATAGTTACAAATGTCTCTTAGCCCAATTACAAGAATGATTTCCATTTTGCTGGGATAAAAATGCCGGGGGGGGGGGGAAGAGAGGGGCAGGCTAAGTAATAACCCCTATTAAAATGAGCAAAGAAATGGCTAAATTGTAAATCGTGCTTGAGGATAATTAATTTATTTCCTCCTAAGTACCTATTGACCTATTCTTTGAGAGTTGTTAAAAACTAATCAGAGAAGTATTGTTTAAGCAGTTTGTGCAACGTGCAAAGAGTGGATTGCTGTCCTGGGCTTGGCTCTACAATACAGAATATATGTTTGGGCAATTGATGGAAAACTTGCTGTTTGAGAGATGGGAAGAGAAGAAGAACAATAATAATTAGAGGATAATTAATCAGAAGGAAACTAGGAACCATGCAGATGTTTCCAGCACAAAATACAGGTAGTTTTTGACTTACAACAGTTCATTTAGTGACCGTTCAACATTATAGCAGCACTGGAAAAAAATGGCTTATGTTTTTACAATTAACAACCCACTGCAACATCACCATGGTCACGTAATCAAAATTCAGATGCTTGGCAATTAACTCATATTTTTGACAGTTGCAATGTCCTGGGGGTCATGTAATCATCTTTTGTGACATTCTGACATTCTGTGTCAAGAAACGCCATAAAATGGGGCAAAATTCACTTTAGACTAGTCTAGACTAGACTAGACTAGACTAGACTAGACTAGACTAGACTAGACTAGACTAGACTAGACTAGACTAGACTAGATTGGAATAGAATAGAATAGAATAGAATAGAATAGAATAGAATAGAATAGAATAGAATAGAATAGAATAGAATAGGGCTGGAAGGGACCTATTACTGTTTTTGAGACAGGTCTCGCCTAGTCTGTACTTATATCTTTGATTTTTCCTGCCTAAATGTAAAACTAAGCTTTTCTCCCCATAAAAATTCATTTTGTTGGATAGGGCCCATTGTTCAAGTTTGACAAGATCTTTTTGGATCCTGAGTTTGTCTTCTGGGGTGTTGGCTACTCCTGCCAGTTTGGTGTCATCTGCAAATTTGATGAGTTCCCCTTCAATTCCCTCATCTAAGTCATTAATGAAGATATTGAAGAGTACTGGGCCTAAGATGAAGCCTTGTGATACCGCGCTGCTTATTTCTCTCCATGTGGATGTAGTACCATTGAGGACTATCCGTTGAGTACGGTTTGTCAGCCGGCTACAGATCCATCTGGTGGTGATGTTGTCTATTCCACCTTTTTCTAGCTTACCAAGGAGTAGGTTGTGGTCTACTTTGTCAAATGCCTTACTGAAATCTAGGTATACTACGTCCACAGCATTTACTGTAGCTGGTCTAGTAGTTTAGTCACTATATCGAAGAATGAAATAAGATTGGTTTGGCATGATCTGTTTTTAATAACCTGTGCTGGCTATTAGTTATAACTTTGTTTGCTTCTAGTTAACAACTTAACAACGGTCTCACTTAGCAATAGAAATTTTGGGCTCAATTGTGGTTGTAAGTCAAGGAGTTACCTGTAGCTGAGTACATTTTTTTTCTCTTAACACACAGACATACCTGCTCACAGTTTGTAACTTGCACTACGTATGGTGAACTTCTGTCCCCTAATTTTATTCACTTAATACTGAATATCTGACAAATAAGGAAACAAAGTCAATCCCCAATTTTCTGTAACAGCCCCTCAAGTAGTGGAAGACAGCTTCACCCTGTGGAAGTCAGCCCCCCCGTCCCAGAGAAGGAAATATTTAAAAGGCAGAATATTATCTTTCTTCAAAGGATCTTAAAGAGGCAGAAAAGCATACCCAGTTTTTTCTTAATAGCCCCAAGTCTCCCTCCCCCAAGCAGAAACCAGCTCTGTAGAAATGCAGATGTAAATAATCCATTCAGGAAGGTTGGAGGCCTCCAGCTAGAAGCTTAGGAAGACAAAGACACCTAAAATCTACATACTCCACCCAAACTCTAAGACAGGACATAATAGGATTAACTCACAGATGCCAAAGGGGCACAGTCAGACTCAGGTCAAAGTACATGACACAGGAAATACAAAGCCTCAAACAGGAACAGGAAACAACTCCAAACAAAAGCCCAAGAGGGTATAAAACCCTACTACATGTGCTCACTCTTTTCTTCCAGAGCCATCTTTCTGTCTGGCTCTCCTCTTCAATAAACTGCAACCTTCTTTCTAAAGCAGTCACCATGTTTTTTTATTCCCGGCTTGGACTGGACCCTGATGAAGACTTTTCCTTCTACAACTCCTAATTCTTCTCTTTGTTAAGCCAAACAAAGCTTCCTAGCTCCCTCATCCATTCATCATAAGATTTAGCCTCCAGCCTCCTTATGATCCTTGCTGCTCTTCTCCGCACACTTC
>NW_015390677.1:0-25865 GCF_001527695.2 Protobothrops mucrosquamatus | reverse complement strand
AATCCGTTACACGTTGCTGATCAAGCAAAATGATCTGATCTTACAAAGCTCTATCATAGCACGAAGGGGCGGGTAATTTATCCTGTCCGGTAGTATAAATTTTGAAGTAATTCTTGGCCCTAGCAATAGGTTGAAATGCATGTATTTAGGCAAAGTTCTGACAAAACAGAAATAGAATACAGCACTTTATTGGCCAACTGGGATTAGAAACACAAGGGATTTGTCTCCGGTGCAGAAGTTCTCAGTGGACATGCAAAATAACAAAGTAATAATAATCATAATAATGATGCCGATAAGAGAAGGTAGCGGAACAAATAAGAGGATAATAGTAATACAGCCATACTACATGGGTACCATCCAGAAGATGGTAGAGGACAGGAAGGCCTGGAGGAACGTTGTCCATGGGGTCGCGATGGGTCGGACACGACTTCGCAACTAACAATAACAACAACACATGGGTAAATATATTTAGACATAAGACAGCACAGTGAGAATTAGGTGTTCAGCAGAGTGATGGCACGAAGGAAAAAAAAATCTGTTTCTGTGTCTAGTTGTTTTGGCATGTGTTGCCCTGTGGGGAGAAGTTGAAACAGTTTATGTCCAGGATGTGAGGGGTCTGTAGATATTTTCTCAGCCCTCTTGCTGGCCTGTGCAATATACAGGTCCTCAGTGGAAGGCAGGCTGGTTGCAAAGGTTTTTTCTGCAGTCCTAACTATCCGTCGAAGTATGGACCTGTTCCCTTTTGGTTGCTGTACCAACCCAGACATTTACCTGTGGAAACAGATGTAACCTACAAACTGTAGGTTAGCAAAAGCTGTCATGAAATGAATGCTGATATAATAATAATAATAATAATAATAATAATAATAATAATAATAATAATAATAATAATAATAATAATAATAATAATAATAATAATAATAATAAAGTTGGAAGGGACCTTGGAGGTCATCAAGTCCAACCCCCTGCTCAGGCAGGAAACCCTATACCATTTCGGACAAATGGCTGTCCAGTCTCTTCTTAAAAACTTCCAGTGTTGGAGCATTCACCGCTTCTGGAGGCAGGTTGTTCCACTGGTTAATTGTTCTAACTGTCAGGAAGTTTCTCTTTAGTTCTAGGTTGCTTCTCTCCTTGGTTAGTTTCCATCTGTTGCTTCTTGTCCTGCCTTCAGGTGCTTTGGAGAACAGCTTGACTCCCTCTTCTTTGGGGGCCCTCAGATATTGGAACACTGCTATCATGTCCCCCCTCGTCCTTCTCGTCATTAAACTAGACTGTGAGGTTTGAACTTTGGGATGATGTGAAACCTAGCCTAACAACTGAAAGTATGCTGGGGTGGGGCAAGCCAAATATATACAACCGTATATACCTCTTAATTCAGCACAAACAGGACAAACAGGAGATTATGCGCTGTGCATCAAATTATACTCTTGTCAGTAGAGATGGGTGAAATATAGGATTGAATGCCGATTTATTTATTTATGGGCTTGTTTGCTTATTGCTCCAATCCAAGAGCACTGGATAGAGATAAATTCCTCTAGCATATAAAAAGACCAGGACGATCACTGAGAGCACCACAAATATAATGAGAGTTGGAACATCACGTACAGTTATAACCTGCACCCATTGATCGCTACCTACAGTGGGGCTTTCGGTAAATGATGCACTACTATGTACAAGGACTATTGTGCATTTAGGTCATTTTTATCCTGCCTTGATTATTGTTTGTAAGTAACTCAAGGCAGAGAACACATCTAATACCCCTGTCTCCTCCTATTTTCCCCTCAAAATCCCTGTGAAGTGGGTTGGACTGAGAGAGAGGGAGTGGCCCAGAGTCACCCAGTTGGCTTTCATGCCTAAGAAAGGGATAGAACTCACAGTCTCCTGGTGATTGGCCCAGGATCACCCAGCCAGATTTTGTGCCTAAGGCGGGACTAGAACTCATAGTCTCCTGGCGATTGGCCCAAAGTCACTCAGCCAGCTTTGGGCCTAAGGCGGGACTAGAACTCACATTCTCCTGGTGATTGGCTCAAAGTCACCCAGCCAGATTTTGCGCCTAAGGTGGGACTAGAACTCACAGTCTCCTGGCGATTGGCTCAAAGTCACCCAGCCAGCTTTTGTGCCTAAGGGGGGAATAGAACTCACAGTCTCCTGGCGATTAGCTCAAAGTCACCCAGCCAGCTTTGGGCCTAAGATGGGACTAGAACTCACATTCTCCTGGCGATTGGCTCAAAGTCACCCAGCCAGCTTTTGCGCCTAAGGCGGGACTAGAAATCACAGTCTCCTGGCGATTGGCTCAAAGTCACCCAGCCAGCTATCATGCCTAAGAAGGGACTAGAAATCACAGTCTCCTGGTGATTGGTGAAAGTTACCCAGCCAAGTTCCGTGCCTAAGGTGGAACTGGAACTCACAATCTCCTGGTTCCTAGGCCAGCATTTTAAGCACTAGAATTGCCCAACATTTCCACCTTTGTGGACCGGCGGGGGGGGGAGAGGGGATGGTTCTGCGTGAGCAGCAGGCAAGCGTACGTGCATGCAGCTCCATTTGCACGAGCAGCGGGCATGCGCACGTGCCACTCACGCAAATGGAGCATGCGCACATGTGCTTGTCTGCTGCTCTTGCGAGTGGGGATGCATATGCACAATTGCCAGCCACTTCTGTGGCCTGGTTCCGAAGAGCTCAAGGCCTGGTAATGGGCCACAGCCTGGGGGCTGGGAACTCCTGCACTAGACTGAACTGTCTCTCCATTCAGTTCTTCTCTCCTCATTTTCCCATTGGGGGAAGTCAGCCCCCCCAGAGAAGGAAATATTAAAAGGGCAGAAAAATATATTTCCTCAAAGGATCTTAAAGAGGCAGAAAAGCATGCCCAGTTTTCTTAATAGCCCCAAGTCTCCCTCCACCAAGCAGAAACTAGATCGGTAGAAATGCAGATGTAAATAATCCAGGAAGGTTGGAGCCCCCCCAGCTAGAAGCAAAGACACCTAAAATCTACATATCCCACCCAAACTCTAAGACAGGACATAATAGGATTAACCCAAGATGCCAAAAGGGCACACTCAGACTCAGGTCAAAATACATGACACAGGAAATACAAAGCCTCAAACAGGAACAGGAAACAACTCCAAACAAAAGCCCCAGAGAGTATAAAAACCCACTCCCTACATGTGCTCTCTCTCTTTTCGTCCAGAGCCATCTTTCTGTCTGGCTCTCCTCTTCAATAAACTGCAACCTTCTTTCTAAAGCAGTCACCATGTTTTTTTATTCCCGGCTTGGACTGAACCATGATGAAGACTTTTCCTTCAACACCATTTTATCCAACTTTCAGTTCCATCATTTTTGAAGGCTACTAACCATCTTCACTCATCATCTGGTGACTTCTTTCCAGAGAATGAGGTCCCTGCCCTTTAAAAAATATATATATATATTCGGTATATATTTGCAATCCCAGCTGAGTGTCAGCATCTAAGCCTATTTGGCAAATCTGTACAAACTTAGCAGGATTGAACCTGATTACTACATGGATAGCAGACCACCAAATAGATCAGAGAGGTCGGCAAGACTAGGAGAAGATTGAAAAACAAAACATGCTGGAGGAAGGTAATTGTTAACCAATTGGATAGCGTTGCCAAGAAAACGACATGGATGGATCCAAGCAAAGCTGAGCTTGGCTTTATCACACCCCTGAAAATATTAAGTCTTTCCTAAACATTGTGATGCAAACTTGTTTCTCTCAGTGTTCTGGTTTTGGCTGAAATCCTGCTGGCACTGGACCACAGGATTTTGTTAGAAGGAGAACCTCCTTTTTTGCTGACAGTGCTAACTATATATGTAGATCTCCTTATAGATAGAATGAATGTGCATGACACTGTACATATTTATTCCACCCAAAATCAATAGCAGGAAAAAAAGGTTGCTGTATCAAGAAAGGTGTCATTTTCACCATTCTACACGTCCCACTGTCCTATTTACGAGGTATGCTTGATTCAGGCATTTTATTACAAAATTACAGGTTGTTGGTGGTAGGACATTAACTTCTGTGATTCAAAAATGAAGATCGAATTATTCCTGGTATCCAATTGACTGTTCAGAAACATCCTTTAGTTATCCCAAAGGTGCTTTTTCAAAAGGCAGCTGGACATTGTTTTTCCTTGAAGACGTTTCGCTTCTCATCCAAGAAGCTTCTTCAGTTCTGACCAAATGGTGGAGTCAGAACTGAAGGAGCTTCTTGGATGAGAAGTGAAAAATCTTCAAGGAAAAACTAAGTCCAGTTGCCTTTTGAAAAAGCACCTTTGGGTCATCCATGAGCTTGGATGAATGAGAAATCTCCATAGTCAGATATCCATAAAGGTAGAGCAAAAGGTTTCCCCTATCCCGGGGGTAGGCAACCTTGGCTCTTTTATGACTCGTGGACTTCAACTCCCAGAATTCCTGAGCCAGCATGGCTCAGCACGGAAACCTCTCCCTTTTCCCTCAGCGTGGCTGGCTCAGGAATTCTGGGAGTTGAAGTCCATACGTCTTAAAGTTGCTGAGGTGGAGAAACAATAGACTAGACCAGGGGTAGACAACGTTGGCTCTTTTATGACTCGTGGACTTCAACTCCCAGAATTCCTGAGCCAGCATGGCTCAGCTTGGAAACCTCTCCCTTTTCCCTCAGCGTGGCTGGCTCAGGAATTCTGGGAGTTGGAGTCCATACGTCTTAAAGTTGCTGAGGTGGAGAAACAATAGACTAGACCAGGGGTAAGCAACCTTGGCTCTTTTATGACTCGTGGACTTCAACTCCCAGAATTCCTGAGCCAGCATGGCTCAGCTTGGAAACCTCTCCCTTTTCCCTCAGCGTGGCTGGCTCAGGAATTCTGGGAGTTGGTGTCCATACGTCTTAAAGTTGCTGAGGTGGAGAAACAATAGACTAGACCAGGGGTAGGCAACCTTGGCTCTTTTATGACTCATGGACTTCAACTCCCAGAATTCCTGAGCCAGCATGGCTCAGCTTGGAAACCTCTCCCTTTCCCCTCAGCATGGCTGGCTCAGGAATTCTGGGAGTTGAAGTCCATGAGTAATAAAAGAGCCAAGGTTGCCTACCCCTGCCCTATCCAGTCATGTTCCGACTCAAGGTGGCAATGCTCGTCTCCATTTCTTAGCCAAGGGAGCCAGCATTGCTGATCATGTGGCCAGGATGACATCACATCGCAGCACAGAGCATGTGGCGAAACACAGAACACTCTTACCTTCCCACCAAAGTGGTGCCTATTTATCTACTTGCATTTTCATGCTTTCATGCAGGAGGTGGGGCAAGTAAAGGGAGCTTGTTCCGTCGCATGGTGCTTCGGTCTTGAATCAGGCTGCCCGCTTTCCAGCTGACAAGCTCAGCTTTTTAACCCGAACCATCGCAACCCCAAATATTAAATAGAAACAGAAATTCTTTATTGTCAAAGTACAACATGTGTACAAGGAGATTGGCTGAGCCTCCCTTCGTGCAACTCCCCCATCGCAACTCACAATGACAACAACCACACAACCTTATTGTGTAAACTTATTGCACAACGCGCCAGCCCCGCAAGTCTATCATATATGGAGTTATTTCCCATTCAAAAGTCTGACTGCCCATGGGTAGAAACTGTTCTTCAGCCTGTTGGTGCGGCTGGCTGTGCTTCTATATCTCCTGCCTGGTGGCAGGAGAGTAAAAAAGTGCTGACCAGGGTGTGAGTTGTCCCTGAGGATTTTCCTCACTCTTCTAAGGCAGCGGGTCCTAGCGATGGTGCCTACTGGTATCAGGGGACAGCCCACGATGTTTTGTACTGTGCTCACCACCCTCTGTAGTGTCTTTCTATCCACGGCTGTCAATATCCATAGTATTGTACAATTAAAATGGGCATTTAGACTATCAAGTCTAGCCGCCTTAGACCTATATCCTGTGTGCAGGAATCCATAGGAAAATCCATATTAAGGCATCCAGACCCCATGACTATCCAACTTCTGCTGGAATACATATAGCAAGAGTCCACTACTTCATTTAATCATTGTTTGCACCACCCAAACGCGCTTATCATTAGACAGTTCTTCTCTGCATTCAACTAGAATTTATATTCTGGTAGCTGAAAACCATTATTCTGTGTCTTGCACTCTGGGGTGATAGATCACAGGTCCTGACCTTCCTCTATGTGACATCTCTGCAGATACTCAAGGTGTGCTTTCATTAGTCACCTTTTCCCCCTAGCTACACATATCCAGTTCCCTCACTCTCTTACAGAATACAGAATAATAGAGTCGGAAGGAACATCGGAGGCCTTCTACTACACACACACACACACACACACACACACACACATACCTGCTCAAGCAAGAGTCCCTATACCATTCTGGATGAATGGCTGTCCAGTCTCTTCTTGAAAACCTCCAGTGATGGAGCACCCACAACTTCTGAAGGCAACCCATTCCACGGGTTAATTGTTCTGTCAGGAAATTTCTCCTTAGTTCTAGGTTAGTTCTCTGTTTAATTATCTTCCACCTGTTACTTCCTGTCTTCAGGTACTTTGGAGAATAGATTGACCTCCTCTTCTCTGTGATAGCTCCTCAAGTATTGGAACACTGCTATCATGTCCTCCCTGGTTCTTCTCTTCATTAAACTAGACATACCCAGTTCCAGCAACCGTTCTTTATATGTTTTAGCCTCTAGCCCAGGGGTGGCGAACCTATGGCACGGGTGCCAGAGGCGGCACTCAGAGCCCTCTCTGTGGGCACGTGCGCCGTCGTCCCAGTCCTAGGCCTTCAGCTGGGTTTTATAAAACCTTTTCGCTTTAGGCCTCCGCCACCATGTTGGAAAAAAAAAGAAGGTTCAATCAGTCAATTTCAACTTCTCGCGGGGAAAAAAAAGATCTTGCAAAGTTGGAATTCATTGATTGAACTTTTTAGTCCCACCCAGTCTGCCGTTACCACCGCAGCCATGCCCACCCAATGGGCCACACCCAGCCAATGGGCCACGCTCACCCGGCACCCGACGATGCATAAGTGGGTTTTGGGTTGCAGTTTGGGCACTCGGTCTCTAAAAGGTTCGCCATCACTGCTCTAGCCGAATAATTATTTTTGTTGGTCTTCTCTGCCCCCCTTCCAGAGTCTCAACATCTTCTTTTTCTTGGGAAACCTTCTCGCTTCTAGTTTCCTGATCACTCTGATTGACTTCTTCTACCCCTGAATTTTCCTGAATTTTCATAAAGTAGGGTACCCAGAACTGGATGTAGTTCTCAAAACCAGTTCTTTCCAATTCCGAACAGAGTAGAAATATTAGCTCTTGTCCTGACCTTTGGAAACAATATTTGTATTAATTGCATTTATCTTTTTAGAATCCTGTTGTGTGGCTGATTTACGTTCAGCGTGTGATCAACTCCAATTCCAAAATCTGTTTTATATGTACAGTTATCAAACCAGATGTCCTCATCTTTTCTCTGTACATTCCTTTCATGTTTCCTAGGTAGAAAAATATTGCAGTATGTTTGCCTCTTTTAAATTCCATTACTTTCAGCCCATTTTCTCTTATCCAGTTTATTTTCTATTGTGTTTCAGGCTTTTAAATCAGCTGCCCAATCTTGTGTCATCTGCAGATGAGATAAACATTCCCTTCACCTCTCCACCAAATCATTAATAAAATTATTGAAGGCTGGAAGGCTGGAAGATAAGTGAGAACTTAACTTATGGGCTTAAGTTACTGGGATGCACATTGCTTATGAGGGAGAGGCCCCTTCATTATGGTAAGATGATGAAACCAGTTTACTAGTAGGTAAATAATGTTCTCGTTCATGGGATATTTTCAAAAAATTATTTGTTCAATTTCGGTAGCTGCCCATCACAGTCAAGGACTGTGTGGTGGGTTACAATTCAGGTAGGAAAGTGATATAAAAGAATATTTGTACGATGATGTTCATTCATTGATGATGTTACTTAGTTGGGTAATGAAACGTCTGCAAGAAAACAACCAAGCTCAGAGAGCACCAAGGACCCCACAATCCTCCTCCTCCTCCTCCTCCTCCTCCTCCTCCTCCTCCTCACAAACACCCTCCCTTCTAGCTCTGATGATGTTACCTAGTTGGGTAATGAAACGCCTGCAAGAAAATAACCAAGCTCAGAGAGCACCAAGGACCCCACAGTCCTCCTCCTCCTCCTCCTCCTCCTTCTCCTCCTCCTCCTACTCACAAACATCCTCCCTTCTAGCTCTGATGATGTTACCTAGTTGGGTAATGAAACGTCTGCAAGAAAACAACCAAGCCCAGAGAGCACCAAGGACCCCACAGCCGTCATCGTCGTCGTCGTCGTCGTCGTCGTCGTCCTCCTCCTCCTCCTCCTCCTCCTCCTCCTCCTCCTCCTCCTCACAAACACCCTCCCTTCTAGCTCTGATAATGTTACCTAGTTGGGTAATGAAACATCTGCAAAAAAACAACCAAGCTCAGAGAGCACCCACAGTTTTAAAAAAAGAGAGTTGCACCAACCATCTTATATGTACATGTAGTCTTTGATTTACAACAATTCATTTAGTGACCAAAGTTAAAACAGCACTGAAAAAAGCTGACTTATGACTGTTTTTCACACTTATGACCATTGCAGCATCCCCATGGTGATCAAAATTTGGATGCTTGGCCACTGACGGTTGCAGTGTCCCGGGGTCATGTGATCCCCTTTTGCAACCTTCTGACAAGCAAAGTCGACAGGGAAGCCGGATTGACTTAACACATGTGCCACTAACTTAATAACTGCAGTGATTCACTTAACAAACGTGGCAAGAAAGGTCATAAAATGGGGCAAAAATTCATTTAATATATGTCTCACTTAGTCACAGAAATGTTCGGCTCAATTGTGGTTGTAAGTCGAAGACTACGTGCAAAACGTGCAAATAAGAGCAACTAAGATGATCAAAGGCCTGGAGACTAAAACATGTGAGGAATAGTTGCAGGATTTGGGAATGACCAGCCTAGAGAAAAGAAGGACTAGGGGGGACATGATAGCAGCCTTCCAGTATTTGAGGGGCTGTCACAAGGAGGAGAGGGTCAATTTATTTTCCAAAGCACCTGAAGGCAGGACAAGAAACAACGGATGAAAACTAATCAAGGAGAGAAGCAACCTGGAATTAAGGAGAAACTTCCTAACAGTGAGAATAATACACCAGTAGGACAGCTTGCTTTCAGATGTTGTGGGTACTTCATCACTCAAGGTTTTTAAGAAGAGACTGGATAGTCACTTGTCTGAAAGGGTATAGGGCAGTGGTGGGATTCAAATATGTGAACAATTGGTTCTCTGTGTGGATGCCAGAAGTCCATTCTGGGCCTGGGCAACAAAAAAAATAGCTACCAGTTCTGCTGAAGTGGTGCAAACCGGCTGAATTCCACCACTGGTATAGGGTCTCCTGTTTGAGCAGGGGGCTGGTCTAGAAGACCTCTAAGGTCCCTTCCAGCTCTCTTTTGATTATTATTACTATCTGTACTTATTTCTCCTTGAGCCATTTTTGTGCTACCCTACTGGTTCAAACTGCCTGATGCTTTCTTCTTTTATTTCACTCCTTTCAGAAAATGGTGGACATAAGAACAAACAATGACACTGCAATTGTGCACTGCCTATCCACGGGAAGGTTTGTCTCACTCGAGAGCTGCTCATCTTTTAGGAAGCAATGAAAATGGGTGGTTCGGGATGATCTTTGGAGTTCTTGATCTGGGTCTCCTGCCGGATTGTTATATATAATTCTGAATTTTAATGTGGGGTGTTTTTTTTTTGTCTCTCTCCTATTTTCATGCTCCTAGATTTTATTCCAAATGTTGTGGTGCTTTGAAGTCATTTTATTATACTGTACTGTTTTATGTTTTCATAGCCATCTTGGTGAAGGCTTTGGGACCGAAAACTCAAGAGCATTAAATTGCATCGTAAATAAACAAATACAGGCTCCCTCATTGACTTTGCTTGTCAGAAGCTGGCTAGGAAGCTTACAAATGGTGATCATGTGACCTTGGGACGGCGCAACCGTCATAAATACATGCCAGTTTGCCAAGCATCCAAATTTTGATCACGTGACTAGGGGAACGCTACAACGCTTGTGTAAAAAGTGGTAATAAATCACTTTTTCAGTGCCGTTGTAACCTCCGTCATTAAATGAATGGTTGCAAATTGAGGATTACCTTCAAAAGCGTTCAAAATATACTTTCACTTGAAGAAGCATAAGATCATGTGGTTTGATTAAGGGAAAATTTGCTTTGAGAATTTTGGAATAAATAATTCTGGTAGGTTGGGGGGGTGACTTAAGCTTTCTAACCCTGGTGAGCTCTCTCTGGCTTGACAAATTCAAGATAAGGCAGGATTAATACATCACTGGAGGTTTTTTATACCTCTCATTATCTGCTTTAATCATGTCTCAGGTGTTGGCGAACATAAGCAAACTCAGTATGTCAGTTTGCCTTATCTTCAAGAAGTGCTTTATTGACTGATTGATTTATAATTATTTTTAGCCTGCATTAAGGATGATGTTCTCTCAACTCAGAAGGTGCTTTTCCGATCTTACACCCACTGGCAGGCAATATTATTATGATTCTCAAGAGAAAGCTGAGAGAGAAAAAGGAAGAAGGAGGTAAAAGTCTACTGATTGGAAAACTGTTCATTTTATTCTTAACTTTATCTAGCACAGGGCTTTTCAACCAGTGGTACGGGTACGGGTACCACCTGTGATACGCAGGTGGTACGCGACCATCCTAGAAAAGTGGTAGCGGGGGAGGGGAACGAGCTGAACCGGTGGCAGCACCGCACAAGCCTGAGTGAGAGATGGCTGGAGCTGCAGGGCTGTCAGAGCTCAGTGGAAGGGCCAGGATCAGTGCCAGACTCCAGCTGGAGCTCGGCGCTGATCCTGGTGCTTCTGCTGAGCCCAGAAGAAGCGCCGATCAGCTGGAAAGCAGCACTGATCCTGGCACTTCTGCTGAGCCCTGAAGAAGCTGGAATGTTGCAGCATCTCCAGGGTTTTGGGATTTACATTCAGATGCTTGGCAACTGATTCATATTTATGACGGTCACAGTGTCCCAGGGTCATGTGAAGTGACCAAAACCTGCTGCAACCACCCAGCAGACAGGGGGGGGGGATAAAAACCAAACACCCCCCACCCCACCCCCGCTGCCAATCCTCAACAGAAATGCTCACAACAATGAAAACCTCAGACAGGAGGAAGAGTGCCGCCGGGCGGGCAGGTAGGTGTCTTGCTCGGCTGTGGCTTGGGGGGCACTTTTTTCAGTGCCACTGTAACTTCAAACAGTCACTAAGCAAACTGTTGTAAGTCGAGGACTACCTGTACTTTATCACTTTTTTTCTTTTTTTCTTTTTTTTTGGTCATCAAGTTTTTGACACCTTGCTAGGCGACTGGTGGTACTCGGATGTTGCCATATCCTAAAAGTGGTACAATGGGTGAAAAGCTTGAAAAGCCCTGGTCTAAGTCAGTCTCTCTCTCTCTCTCTCTCTCTCTCTCTCTCTCTCTGTGTGTGTGTGTGTGTGTGTGTGTGTGTGTTGTGCATGTCTTGGACCTTTTTAGCTTTTTAGCCATTTTTAGTTTCTCAAATTCTTCACCCTGGGGATATGGCCCAATTCACCAATTTTCTGCAGTTTCTTGAGCTTCTATTTTGCTTTTGCTCATGTTGAGGATGCATTTTACATCCTCTATAATTATTATTATTATTATTATTATTATTATTATTATTATTATTATTATTATTATTATTATTATTATTATTATTATTATTATTATTATTATTATTATTTTTATCCTGCCTTTATTATTTTTATACATAACTCAAGGTGGTAAACGTAACTAATACTCCTTCTTCCTCTTATTTTTTTTCATCACAACAACCCTGTGAGGTGAGTTGGGCTAGGAGAAAGTGATTGGCCCAAAGCTGGCTTTCATGTCTTAAGGCAGGACTAGAACTCACCATCTTTTGCTGATTGGCCCAAAGTCACTCAGCTGCTTTCATGCCTAAGGCGGGACTAGAATTCACTGTCTCTTTGTGATTGGCCCAAAGTCACCCAGCTGCTTTCATACCTAAGGCGGGATTAGAACACCATCTGTTGGTGATTGGCCCAAAGTCACCCAGCTGATTTCATGCCTAAGGCGGGACTAGAATTCACTGTCTTCTGGTGATTGGCCCAAAGTCACCCAGCTGCTTTCATGCCTAAGGTGGGACTAGAACTCACCATCTCTTGATGATTGGCCCAAAGTCACCCAGCTGCTTTCATGCCTAAGGCGGGACTAGAACTCACGGTGCCCTGGTTTCTAGCCTTAAACTACTAAACCAAACTGGCTCTATAATACCTAAAGCTGGAATCATTGAAGGGATAAAATGAGGCGTTAGATAATCAAAATAAAGAAATTAAGTTTGTTTTAGGACTCTCAACAAGCTGCATAATTATGTTCATATCCCTGGGTTTTTTAAAATAAAGTTTCCCCTTTTTCTTCTTCTCCTCATCAAAGACTGAGTTATACTATCTACAGTAGATCAAAGGAACAATCAAGTTCAAGTCTCTCACATCTATGCAAAACTGGAGTCTTGTTTGCTGAGATGGTAATCCTACCACATTTTACTTGTCAGATTTTAGCCTTTACAAACAGATTTTGCAAGACCTTTCCTTTCCTTTGAACTCCCTAGTGACATTGCCTTACCAAATTCAGCTGAGCCAGGAGAGGCAAAAGTAGGAAATTATGAACGGAAACAATAATATTTCTAATTATCATTTTATACTGAAGCCTTGACAGTAAGATAATCATTCCAGTTGGTCTCGTAGTTAAGGTGATGGTCTAGAACAGGGCTTTTCAACCTTTTCACCCATTGTACCACTTTTAGGATATGGCAACATCCAAATACCACCAGTCACCTAGCAAGATGTCAAAAACTTGACCCCAAAAAAAAAAAAAAGGAAAAAAGTGATAAAGTACAGGTAGTCCTTGACTTACAACAGTTCGCTTAGTGACTGTTCAAAGTTACAATGGCACTGAAAAAAGTGCCCCCCAAGCCACAGCTGAGCAACACACCTGCCTGCCCACCCGGTGGCGCTCTTCCTCCTGTCCGAGGTTTTCATTGTGAGCATTTCTGTTGAAGATTAGCAGCGGGGGTGGGGTGGGGGGTGTTTGGTTTTTATTTCCCCCGTCTGCTGGGTGGTTGCAGCAGGTTTTGGTCACTTCACATGACCCTGGGACACTGTGACCATCATAAGTATGAATCAGTTGCCAAGCATCTGAATGTAAATCACAAGACCTTGGAGATGCTGCAACATTCCAGCTGACCGGCGCTTCTTCTGGGCTCAGCAGAAGCACCAGGATCGGCGCCGAGCTCCAGCTGGAGCCTGGCGCTGATCCTGGCACTTCTGCTGAGCCCTGACTGCCCTGCAGCTCCAGCCATCTCTCGCTCAGGCTTGTGCGGTGCTGCCACTGGTTCAGCTCATTCCCCTCCCCCGCTACCACTTTTCTAGGATGGTCGCGTACCACCTGCCAGGTGCCAATGTACCACAGGTGGTACCCGTACCATTGGTTGAAAAGCACTGACTTAGACAATTGATGGGTCATCCTTTGAGTGAAAAGTCAGATGTGACCAGTATGAACATTAAATTTTAGGTTGCCCGTATTTCTTTGATCCCAATGCTGGGTAGTCCCAGGATCATCTAAAAAGAGAATAAATTGAAAAATAATTGTAGTGGCAAATAATCTTCAATAAAAAGTCTATATTTACTTACCTAAACTGATAAACAGAATGATCACAGGTGGGCAAAACAACAATGTAAGTGGGAGGGACTTCCTGCCA
Organism: Protobothrops mucrosquamatus; assembly: GCF_001527695.2. Classification (NCBI taxonomy): domain Eukaryota; kingdom Metazoa; phylum Chordata; class Lepidosauria; order Squamata; family Viperidae; genus Protobothrops; species Protobothrops mucrosquamatus. Next base: position 12,065 of record NW_015390677.1, on the reverse strand, counting down.
GCTTCCTCATTGACTCTGTGGGAATTTCCTCCGTCTGTGGGAAGCTGGCAGGAAGCATCATAAATCATGATCATGTGACCACAGGGAGACTAAAACAGCCCCAATTTTGCAAATACAACTCATTTGAGCACTGTGGAAATCTCAATTCCGCAGGATTAATGGGTCCCAGATCTTTTTACACATCCTTTAAGTTGGTGGATTTTCTGCACCTTGACTCCAAAATGGTTGCGGTATAACGGACCATTTGAGCTCACTTGAGGGTACAAACAGACAAACAGATGACACAACGAGGGTTTTGGAAGTATATAACTAGATACTGCAGTAGAGCAAGAATACCCCAAGGATGCTAGCATAGCTTTAGAGGCAAAGTGCACTAAATTAGATCTGTTTTCATCATTGGTCGCTTTAGAAAAGGGATCCCATTTGAAATTTCATTCAATGTCTCTAATGAGCAAAAAAAAAAAATCACTTTTTTTCTTTCTAGGAGCAAAAGCAATCTTTTAAAATTAAGCTTTTTTTAGCACTTCATATTTCTGAACACAAAGTCTGATTATTAGGCTATTGACTTCACTGGTGAAAAACAATTGGTGAAATTATACAGCAAGCAGTAAACGGAGGAGTATTAAAATGAATTTATTTATTTATTTATTTATTAATTGCATTTATATCCCGCCCTTCTCCTTACGGACTTCCAGGACCGACGTTTTACAAAAAGTCCTGCATGGGATTAAAAACAAAAAAAAATGCACATACACAAACATTGTTCACATAGCACTCTAGCCCATGAACCATGAATTAGAATCCATAATGACGAGATTCACACAACACCTGGAGCCAAAATCACACAAATGAATTGTAGCTTAATGCGATATATGAATTTTTGCACGTATTTGGGATGCATCTTGTATGAGTTCCCTAATTCACCCTGCCCTGTTTAATCAAGAAAATTCACAGCTATGGAATTATCCAGCATTTCACTGAAGACTTCGAATATAGGAAGCTCACCATTTCTAGGAATTAGTACCATTGTTTAATTGCTCTTACATTTTTTAAAAATAAAATCTAAATAAATCCCAACTCTATCTAATTCCAAATCATGGGGACCTGTGAGATTCTAGCATTTTGAAACAGTTACATGTGATCAGGGGCTGCCATAAAGAAGAGGGAGTCAAGCTATTTTCCAAAGCGCCTGAAGGCAGGACAAGAAGCAACGGATGGAAACTAACCAAGGAGAGAAGCAACCTAGAACTAAGGAGAAACTTCCTGACAGTTAGAACAGTTAACCAGTGGAACAACCTGCCTCCAGAAGCGGTGAATGCTCCAACACAGGAAGTTTTTAAGAAGAGACTGGACAGCCATTTGTCCGAAATGGTATAGGGTTTCCTGGCTGAGCAGGGGGTTGGACTAGATGACCTTCAAGGTTCCTTCCAACTTTACTACTACTACTACTACTACTACTACTACTACTACTACTACTACTACTATTATTGTTGTTGTTGTTGTTGTTGTTGTTGTTGTTATTATTATTATCTCAGAAGATTAATGTTTACAGCAGGGATGTCCAATGTTGGCAACTTTAAGACTTGTGGACTTCAACTCCCAGAATTCCCCAGACAGCCTTGCTGGCTGGGGAATTCTGGGAGTTGAAGTCCACAGGTCTTAAAGTTGCCAAGGTTAGACACCCCTCGTTTACAATATTTTTGCAGCTTAGTTTGGAATAAAGGCAGGGAAAAGAGCACTATGGACAAAATTAAAATTAAGCATTAAATAGAAATTATATAGAGGGCTAGACAGCTTCTTTTCTCTCTTACTGTGTGAAAATTCAACTTCATCAATTGAAGAAGCTACACTCTGGTAGATTCACAATCAATAGAAGGAAGTACTTCTTCACACAACACAGACTTTAACTCTGGAATTCAATGTCATCAGATACCGTTATTGGCACCAGCTTAGACAGTTTTAAAAGGAGACTGGACAAATTCACAGGGACCGGACCATCAACGGCTACTAGTCTTGATGGCTGTTTATGGTCTCCTCCATGATGGTCAACATCTCCGCTTAATTTATCAAGGAGCAAAAACAAGGGAGCAGATGTACCTAGCTGGTTGGCAATTTATTTATTTAAAAGATTCATATGGTGGTCCATCTTAGAACACAAGCTTAATCAGACGCAAAGAATCGGGGCCATAGGTTAGATTGGAGGATAGAAGATAGAAGAAGGAGGATAGAAGGAGAAGTCTTTACACAAGAAACTGGTCTTATTTATTTATTTATAAAAATTACAATATAAACCCCCATACCCACCCCAAACCCCCCTCCCTCTCCCCCACTTCCCAGAGCTGAACACAGGGTTACAAATATAATAATCATAATCTAACTAACATTAACCAACTATTTAAATAACCAAGTCCATAACGCGCTTTAACTCCCTTTTAACATAAATTTAAACAAATTAAAATTAAACACAATAATAAACAAATTAACCACCTAATTGTTAAACAATACAATACTAATAAAAAAGAAAAAAGAAACTGGTCAACTAAAATCCAACACTAAATTGGCATCAGAGAAGGCTCAACAGAATTTAGGAGGAGTTGGACTTGGGAGTGTTTGTAGGAATGTAATGACTCTAGTCCAGTGATGGTGAACCTTTTAGAGACCGAGTGCCCAAACTGCGGGCGCAGCTACAGTGGGCGTGGCAGACTGGGTGGGCGTGACCACTTGATGGGTGTGGCTGCAGTAGTCATGGCAGATTGGGTGGGCATGGCTGGGGTGGGCGTAGCCACCTCAATGTTGCTTATGGGGAGGGACACCTGTGGGAGCCGGGCAGGGCAGGGTTGGGGGAGATCCAGGGGGTCTCTGGCGGGTGGGATGATGGGCTCCCCAATGGCGGCTCCAGGCTGGCTGGCCTTAGGCCAGTGATGGCGAACTTTTAGAGACCACGTGTGCTGGGGTGATGGCGCGTGCCCACAGAGAGGGCTCCGCGTGCCGCCTTTGGCATGCGTGCCATAGGTTCGCCACCGCTGCTCTAGGCTGATGATGCACTTAACTCCACCCTCAGCTCTGTCTGGGTGGCTCATAACAATAAAACTACAAAAACATAAAACCCTAAAACTAAAAAACGTAGTGCTCAATTACCATCCATAGAGTCCCATCACCCTGCCCTGGGTAAAAAGTCAGGTCTTGATGGGCTTTCTTAAGGTTAAAAAGGAAGGTGGCCTGCTGAATCGCCAGAGAGTGTCCCCAAACTAGGGATAGCCATGCAAAAGGCACACTTCCTAGGTCCCACTAGATGGCAATATTTCAAGGAAGCACATGTCCTCGATTTATGACTGATCACTTAGCAACCATTGGAAGTTACGATGGATTACCCATGTTATTTACATCCCAATGTCCTTAAAAGGGGGAGGTGGTAGCATGTCATCCACTTGTTATTTATTTAGTGTACAGCTTAACAAACATGGACTTACAATGTATATTAACATTTCACCTAAATTAAAAACATAATAAAATATGAAATGTTAAAAAGATCTATCTTCAGATACCAATGTCTCTAAGCCAGACATGTCAAACTCGCAACGTCACATGACGTCACACAACGTATCGGGACAGTTTTGCTATTGCCGGCAATGGGGTGGGCATGGCTTCCGCGTGATGCGTCCTGCCTGCGGGCCGGCAATTTGACACCCCTGCTCTAGGCCATCTAACCACTGAAGCACAGCATCGTTTATCTGAAAAAAAAAACCCCAGAAACTAGACCGGTATATGCCTTCAGCTTACAGCTGCTCATGATGTGATCTACAGTTTGATGTGGACCCCGCAGTCAAACTGAGGGGATTACGCTATATCTCATTTATGCAATGAATCCTGGCAGATGCTATTGTCAGGTGAGAATCCTATTCAGGATTGTCCATTGCTGCTGAGGTAATTCAGAACGTGGCACCTTTTGCGTGGGATTCTCTATATGTCTTCCTGCATCTGGGCATTCAGTAACCTATTTGGCTTTCCATTTGTTATGGCCAGTGGTGGGATTCAAATACCTGAACTGGTTCTCTGCGTGGGTGCAGGCCTGGGCATCCAAAGCCTAGAACGGACTTCCGGAAGTGGCATCCATGGACTTCCGGTGGACCGTTCTAGGCCTGGGAGGCCTCCTCCAGCCAGTTCTCTGAACTAAAAAAAAATTAGCTACCGGTTCTGCCAAACCAGTGCAAACCAGCTGGTTATGACCCAGATAGTCGAGGCAAGGCAGATCTCTAGAGAGTCCTTTATTGTTCTCAATAAATGTTCCAACAAATGGCTCTCCAACAACTGGTAAGGCTCCACCCCCATACTACCCGTAAATTACAATGGAAGTCCACAGAGTAGGAGCACGCTCACAGGGCAAGGTCCAGGGTTCCAGGTCCAGTCCACTTGGCTAAGCGAGTCCACGAGGCAAACTGCAGTCCACAAAGCAAAGTCAAGGCACAAGACAAATGGCAAAGCACTCAGGGCAGAGATAAGGTACAAGGCGAAATGCAGTTCTAAAGGCACAGTGAAACAAAGGCCAAAAGCAGTCCCCAAGGGCAAGGTCCAAGGCAAATGGCAGAAAGCAGTCCTCAAAACGAGGCAAGGCAAAAGGCACGAGTCAAAGCTGGGGGAGTGTAAACCAAAAGAAACAATTGTTCCTGGCAAAGACTAACTCCCCACGGCTTCTCCTTAAGTCACTCCACTCCAGGTGTTCCTTGTGAGGAGGGGTAGGTGGGGTGGCCTTCTCCAGAGTAACCTTGCAGCCCTTCTCTGAGCTTGCCTAAGCTCTGCTCTCCTGGCCCTTGGATCAAATGGAGGAGGCAGCTGTTCCTCATCAGAGGGGATCTGCTGCCTTTCAGCACCGCTGCCTGTCAGCAGCTGACCTTCCCGTGTCTGTGAGGGCAGGCAGCTCTCTGTCTGATCAACCACATTCCCCAATGCCTGAGGGGCCTGGGACAGCATTGTCCTCAGCTCCTGGCCTCTCCAAACATGCCAAGGGAGATGTGCCATCCCCATCGATTGATCCCGGTTCCAACTCGTCCTCCTCCGAACCAGGGTCCAATGGGGCCATGACACCATTGGGAATCAATGTGAAAGTTGCTAAGTAGATATTGTACAAGTGCCACGTATACATCCTCTTGTATGAATTATATAACCCTGCTTGTCTCAAACTTCCCACAACTTCAAATGGAAGAAAATCCTATGAAGATACAGTCATACCTTGGCATTCGACTGCTTCAAAAATCCATCAAATTTGGTATTCAACATGTTTTGAAGCAGAAATCTTGTCCCCGCACTCGTCTTTCTCCCGGTAATCAAGACACAAGGAAAAACATGCTGATGTCGGCTGCCTTGTGACTCGCTATTTCTTCTGGCCAAAATAGCAGGTCACGTGGTAAGTCACGCGGTTTTCTCGGTACTCGTTGGTCTTAGTATTTGTCGTGTCTTCAAGAATGAATTATTGATGGGTACCAAGATACCACTGTACATCTGGTGGAGAGATACTGACACCTTATTCCGAGACATCAGATGAATTCTCTGTAGCTTCATGAAGATAAAGCAGAGGGATGGCTACTATTGGTCCCTGGCGATTGCTAACGTCTAAAGTAGCCTTCTTCATCCTAGGTGACTTCCAGATGTGTGGGCTTCAGCTCCTAGAATTCTCTAGTTAGCATGATATCATGCAGGATTCTGGGAATTGAAGTCCACAATCTGGAGATCACCCAGATCAGTGGTAGCGAACCTATGGCACATGTGCCAGAGGCGGAACTCGAAGCCCTTTCTGTGGGCACGCGCGCCATGCCCCAGAGATGGCAACTGTCCCTCTTCAACCAGCCGCCCGCTAACTCACCGAGGTCCCACCTGGCTGGATGCATCCCAGCACAGCTGGTTTCCCTCCCCCCCCATCCCATCCCTCCTGGCCTCGCATGCTCTCCTTTTCCCAAGCACGACCCACTGCATCGCCTCCTCAGCTGTCGGTCATCTGTCCAGCTCAGAGGTGGCTTCTCTGAACTTCTGGTGGTGGGCTGCGGAGCCCCAGAGTGCGCTGGTCGAGGGGCCAGCAGGCTGTGGCTGCTGACGGACACTATTGGCCCCCATGCATTCGCTGGCCTCTGTGTGCGGGGGCCGATGGTGTCAGGCAGCAGCTGCCCTGGCCCCTGCCTCTCCTTGCCCTGCGACAATGGCACCCCAGCCCTGCCTCGCTTTGCCTTGCCTCATCCCGCAGGATGAGCCTCCTGCCCACTGCCCCAACAACCAGAGACCCTCTGGATCTCCCCCAACCTTGCCTGGCCCCCACAGCCATCCCTCCCCATGAGCAACATCGAAGTGACCAGGGCCACCTTGGCCACACCCAGTCTGCCATGACCACCACAGGCACTCGGTCTCTAAAAGGTTCGCCATCACTGACCCAGATGATACCATCTGAAATGGTATAGGGCAGGGGTAGGCAACCTTGGCTCTTTTATGACTCGTGGACTTCAACTCCCAGAATTCCTGAGCCAGCATGGCTCAGCATGGAAACCTCTCCCTTTCCCCTCAGCATGGCTGGCTCAGGAATTCTGGGAGTTGAAGTCCACAAGTCAGAAAAGAGCCAAGGTTGCCTACCCCTGGTATAGGGTTTCCTGCTCAAGCAGGGGGTTGTACTAGAAGACCCCCAAGGTCTCTTCCAACTCTATTATTCTATGTTCTCGGTTCTATTGCAGCTGAGAAAGGCTGTTGCAAAGCACAACATCATCCCCTCCAATAATTGTGCTTTGGGTCTTCTAGTCAGGAAGAAAGAATCAAAACTCCCCAGGAAGCAAAGGCTGAGACTCCAGTAGGGTTGGAAAGAAATCGCTGACAAGTCTTTTAGAACTTTCCCAATGTCAGGTTTGAAGTTTCAAACAACTTCTCTGTATTTGCTTAGCAATCAGACCGTTTCAGCTGCTATGTCACTCTCCTCTTAACTAGCCCAGCAGGGAAGTTAGGATGGCAGAGTCATTCTGGCAAAGGTTGGGTGCTACATAATTGGTGACATCAGAAGCAGTATCCAGTAGAAGCTGGTGTGATTGATGGAAATCTATCCCAAACAGCAATCTGAACAGTATTGATCTGCCTAAGGAAGAGAACCAGTCCAAAAATGTCCAGCCGGATGTCCAAAGGTGCTTTTTTCTTTTTTTTTTCTTTTAATTTTTATTTATTCCTTTTTCGCTATACAACAAAAATAAAAATGAAAAATACATTTTTTTTCTTAACAGAACTGTGTAACACATCTCATATATATTATTTACAATTTATTTACATTAATAATCATGTCTTTTTATTTCTCTGTTCTAGCCAATCATAACATTTGTTCCATATTTCATAAAATTCTGTTGCCTCCTTGTCTTTTAATTCTAATGTAAGTTTATTCATTTCTGCGCATTCTAGAATTTTGTATATAATCGTATCATTTGCAGGTATGTTTTCACCCTTCCAACACTGGGCATATACTATGTGGGCTGCTGTTAGTATATGTATAATGATGTATTGGAGTTTGTTTTTCCATCTTTAAATTTATTATACCCAAAAGAAATAGTTCAGGTTTGAGTTCAATTTGCACCTTAGTTATCTCCTGTATCCAATTCCTTATCCGTTCCCAATAGGTCTTTGCTTTAGAGCACAACCACCACATGTGATAGAATGTTTCCTCCTTATTTTTACATTTCCAGCATTCCGGATTCATATTTTTATACATTTTAGCCAATCTTGCCAGTGTTAAATGCCATCTATAGAACATTTTATATTGATTTTCCCTATATGCAGTTGACAATGTCAGTTTACAATTTCTGTTCCATAATCTTTCCCATTCTTCCAGTTTTATATTTCGGCCCACATTTCGTGCCCATGCTATCATTGGCCCTTTCACTATTTCTTCCTCCAAATCTACCTCTAATAAATATTTGTAAGTTTTTGTTAAAAATTTTCCTTCCTTACCTGTTAAAATTTTATCCAATTGGTGTGGAGTCTGGTTTATTCCGTGCTCTTCCATATCCTTACTATGTTTAGATTGGATCTGTAAGTATGGCCACCAATCTATGGTTATTCCTTGTTCTTCTAATTCTTCTCTTGATTTGAGGTTTCCTTGGTTATCTACTAATTCTTTGTATCTAATCATCTTTTTTTTATCCAAGGTGTTAGGGTGGATCATTGCCTCCATCGGTGAAATCCAATTTGGGATTTTCCTATAGTGTCTTTTTTTAACTTTTTCTCACGTCCGAATCAGCGCATCTCTTATCTGATGTTGATAAAAATATGTGTGTGTTTTCTTGTGTTTTCCCCATAAAAAGGCATGCCAACCAGCCTGTAGATCATGCCCCAAGGTGCTTTTTTCAAGAGGAAACTGGACTTTGTTTTTCCTTGAAGACATTTTGCTTCCCATCCAAGAAGCTTCTTCATTTTTAGGGACAACCCTGCTCTGGATGACTGAGAATCTCCATAGACATTAGGCTGAACGACAATTTGGTAACTCTGTTGGTTAATTCACTTGGGAGACATCAGGCTTGGGTACGTGAACAAATAAAACTGTCCTTCTTTCCAATAGCAGCCACCAATTGTTGCCTTCAGAAAATGGATATAGACCTTGAGCAATAAGCAGGCAACCATGGTGCATTTTATATTACAGGTAGTCCTTGACTTACAACCACTCATTTACTGAACATTCAAAGTTACAATGGCACTGAAAAAAAGGTGATTGACAACCAGTCCTCACTCTTACAACCAATGCAGCATCCCCATGGACAAGTGATCAAAATTCGGGTGCTTGGCAACTGGCCTGTATTTAGAACAGTTGCCGCGTCTTGGGGTCACCTGATCTTCCCAGCTTCCAACAAGCAAAGTCAATGAGAGAAGCCGGATTTGCTTAACGATCACATGTCACAATTTCAGTGATTTGCTTAATAACCGTGGCATAAAATTGGGTGTGACTTACTTAACAACTGCCTTGCTTATCAACAGAAACTCTGGTCTCAATTGTGGTCATCAACTGAGGCCTGTGTGTTTAAAATGCAAAATGTAACTCCAGTGTGCTCAAACTGGTGACTGTTCCTTCCCACACAACTCTCTTTCCTTATTTCATTTTTAAAAACAGAAAAAAAGGGATAAGGGGGGAAATGGTGTTTTCTATGCGTAGAGCATTGTTATTTTTATGATTTCAATTTGTATGGCTGCCCTCCTCAAAATCCAAGTTCGAGGACTACCTGGGAAGGGAAATAAAAAGCCCTGGTGTTATTGGCTCCATTCACACAACAAACGGAACCGGGCCATTAAAGTCCTAGCAGCCATGTTCACCCAGTAGGTGAATCTTGGTTACTCTGAATCTTGAATCGTTTTGTAGGTGTGAATGTGTGCTGTTAGTCTGTTATCTGAACTCAGCCTGTCTGGTTGGTTAACAATTCTTCTAATGTATTTTGTGAAGCCAGAAAATGGATTAAGTGAGAAATGAAACTTCAGAATATTGCGCAACTGCAGTGTATTCCCTTCTTTTCCTTCCTTCAGTTCCATCTTTAGACATTTTTCTTTTTTAAAGAGCGGGAAGGACACAAGAAGGTACAACAGGACATACCAGTCCAGCCCAAAGACCCTCTACCTGGAGCCTGATGTCTCCAACCACAATCCCCATCGTCCCCAGCCAGTGGGCTAATTGCTGCTTGCAGGCCAAGTCCCCTGGGCAGCACAATAGCCCCACGCCAAGACCAAGCCAAATCATCCAGCTGGCCTGAAGGAAGTGGCCCATTGCACCCAAGGGCCCTCCTGCGGTCCCAGTGAAGACCCCATCCTTGGCTGGCCCCTGGCCCACCTGTGAGCTGAGCTTGCAGCTGCCCACCCACCTGAGGACTAGACCCCTCATCTGCTCCTTGTTGCGTGAGAGTTGACCATACATAAGGAGCTCCTTGGTGCTTCCTGAGTTTGTTTGTTTTACTGCAGACGTTTCATTACCCACACTAGGTAACATCATCAGTGCTAGTGAGGAATGTGGTTTGCTGTCAGTCCCTTTTTGGCTGGTTGGTTGTCTCTTTTGTGCCGTCTATACATGTCGTTAATGTCTATGTGTCTATTGATGGCCAATATGTCAGAGTGCCAGGCTTCTAGAAATTCCCTGGCGTTTTTGGACTTGGCCTGGTCCAGGATAGTCACATCTTCCTAATTGAAACTATGGTTAAGACTGTCTAGAAAAGGAACAAAAAGACCCAAGCACCTCCTCACCAGCAATCAGCACCCAGATCAGCAGGGATTAACTCCAAGATTAACTCAGACCAACAATCAAGTAAACCAGGGGTCCCCAACCCCCGGTCTCTGGATCGGTACCGGGCTGCGGCATGCCAGCAATCGGTCCGCACAAACAATGAAAGCCCCATCTGCGGGATGCAGGCAGCACACAAAACCACATCCCCTCTGGTCCTTGGAAAAACCTCTCTCCACGGAACGGTCCCTGGTGCCCAAAAGGTTGGGAACCTCTGAAGTAAACAATACCCCAATCAAGAAACCCCAAAAGAAGGCAACAGTAAACAGCCCAACCAAAGAATCTCTAAGACTAAGGACAATATAAACTGAGAGCAATCCCCACTCCTTACTAGCACTGATGATGTTACCTAGTTAGGTAATGAAATGTCTGCAAGAAAACAAGCAAGCTCAGAGAGCACCAAGGAGCCCTCATTTCACCCCTCAGTTACAAATATTCTCCTTTATTGGTGACCACACATAGCCGAGGCTTAACCAAGCCAAGCCAAGCCAACCCAAGCCAAGCCCAGGGGTGGCCGTACCAGAGCGAAAGAAAGCCGAGCCGGGCTTAAGGCGGGCTAAAAACAGCCAAGGAGGAAAAGAAGATGAAAAAGCAGCAGCAGCAGGGGGTGGGAACATGAAGAAAACAAAAAAAGGGACGAGTCAGAATCCTGCACGGCTAGTAGAGGTAGTCCTCGACTTACAACAGTTCATTTAGTGACTGTTCAAAGTTACCATGGCATTAAAGTGACTTATGACCATTTTTCACACTTACGACCATTGTGGCATCCCAATAGCCACGTGCTCAAAATTCAGACGCTTGGCAACTGGCATGTACTTATGACGGTTGCAGTGTCCCGGGGTCACGTGATCCCCTCTTGAGATCTTCTAACCAGCAAAGTCAATGGAGAAGCCAGATTCGCTTAACAACCGCCTCACTAGCTTAAGAAACGCAGTGATTCACTTCACAACAACAAAGATCGTAAAACGGGGGCAAAACTCCCTTAACCAACGTCTCACTTAGCAACAGAAACGCTGGGCTCCCTCGCGGTCGTTAAGTGGAGGACCGCCTGTATTCCTATTAAGCGGACAATTCTTTTGTGTGATCTCGGCTTTCAGAGGTTGTGCGAATCTTGTCCTATATTGGATTCTAATTCCTAGGACTCCCTGCATTCTCCTTTATCGGTGAGGAGACATCGGCCAGGCCTAGCCAAGCCCAACCGAGCCCTGGGCCAGCGGGAAAGAAAGCCGAGCCGCCTCTGGCTTTGGGCCGGCTAAAAATAGCCAAGGAGGAAAAGAAGAAGAAGAAAAAGAAGAAAAAGAAAAAGAAGAAAGGGGGGGGGACATGAAGAAAAAAAGGGGGGGGGCAGTCAGAACCCCACAGGGCTAGTAATCAAATGGGCTGAGGGAGACAAGACTGAAGTCTTAACTATTTCCCCAGCTCGGCCATCTCCAGCTGCCCGGGCTATTTTTTGCCCTGGTTGACTAAATATGGTCAGGGAGGGATCGGCGGGGGGGGACCGAAAGAGGCCACTTGGCTTGGGCGCGTGTTTCGGATGCTTCGCTGGGTATAAAAGCCCCGGAAAGGGGGATGCGGCTCCTGACCAGCCGCTTCGCCCCGCACCTCCGTGCGGACCCCCCCACCCACCTCCTCAAATCCCCCCTCATCTTCCTTCTCCTCCCCTCCTTCCTTCCTTCCTTCCTTCCTTCCTTCCTTCCTTCCTTCCCTCTCCTTCTTTCTTTCTTTCGCGCTTTCTCTCAGGCTGACCTTTGCGGGGCGGAAGGGCAATGGAGATTTTTTTTCGGGGGGGGGGGAAATG
>NW_015390676.1:28269-41076 GCF_001527695.2 Protobothrops mucrosquamatus | reverse complement strand
GTCGATAGTGACTATGCAAATGACATAAACACAAGGAAATCAAATTCTGGGATTATAATATTGTTTGGAGGGACTCTGATTGGATGGAAATCCAGAAAACAAACAACTGTTGCTATTTCAACAGCGGAAGCAGAGTTTATTGCTTTATCTGAATTGTGTTCTGAAGTAACATGGTATGTACAGTTGTTGCAAGATTTAAGTATTAATGTAAAAGAATCTGTAAAGGTATTTGAAGACAATGCTACCTGTATAAAAATGGCAACTGGTGACAGGGTGAAGAACAGAAGTAAACATGTAGACATTAAGTATTGTAATGTCAGGGAAGCTGTAAAAGAAAAATTGATTAGTTTACATCATTGTTCTTCTGAGGATAATTTGGCAGACATGATGACTAAACCATTGGGTGGTATTCACTATGGAAAATGTATTAAGTCTATAGGTCTGATGTCTCTTCCTGTCATGAAGGGAGGAGTGTTGGAATATTCATGAGCAGGAAGAGTCATGTGGTAACTCAGTCAGCCAATGTGAAGAAAGTGCTACTGAGTCTGTGCAAAAAAAGGTTATTGAGTTAGAAGCGGGTTTCAGTTTCAGTCTCTGGTCTGTCTCTGCTGTAAGAAGTCTTCATTTATGCTATGTTGCTGTAAAGAAGAATGTATGGCATTGTAAATAATTTTAAATGAATATAAAGAGTTTATTTGAATCAGCTAAATGCAGTCAACTGTGAGAGCTTCTGATTTATTTTCACCAATAGAGAAATTAAAATTCTCTAACAAGTTGTATGAACACTGCAGGGGCCCCTTGTAATCCAAAAGGGAGCACTTTAAACTGGAAGCAGCCTAGGGGGCAGTTAAAAGCAGTTTTCTATTCGTCCCCCTCTCTAATTCTGACCCAGTAATAAGCTTCTCCTAAGTCCAGTTTAGAGAACACTTTCCCCTTAGAAAGGTGGGCCAGCATGTCCTTCATGAGGGGCAAGGGGTACACATTTTCCACACACACCACGTTCAAACCCCTTTAATCCACACAGAGATGAAGAGACCCGACTTTCTTCTCCTGGAACTATACTGGGGCTACCACCCAGGGTCTAGCTGGCTGGATGAAACCCCAGGCCAAGTTTTTTTCTATGAACTGGCACAGTTTGTCTAACTCCATGGGAGTCATGGAGTACAGTTTGGGCTTTGGAAACTTGGCTACAGGGACAATCTCTCTCTCTCTCTCTCTCTTTTTATAAAGTTTTATTGATATTTTTTTTTACAGAATTCAATAGTAATCATTCAACAAAACGTGTTGTCTGAGTATCTTATTCACTAGTACAAATTAAATTCCTAGTCCCTAAATCTTTTCTCTAACCATTGATAAAATAGGTCCCAAGTTTGAAAATATTCTGTTTCTTCTTTTTCTTTCAACCTTAAAGTAAGTCTATCGATTTCCGCACAGTCTAGTATTTTTTTAATTATTTCTTCTTCTGCTGATATTTCTTCGTTCTTCCAGTATTGTGCAAATATAATTCTTGCTACTGTTATCACATGTAAAATCAAGTATGTACTTTGCTTATCAAGTTTTTCTGGCATTATACCTAGTAAAAAAAAATTCAGGTTTATAATCTATGGGTTTCTCTAACATTTTTTCTAACCAAATATGAATTTTTGTCCAATATCTCCTTGCTTTAACACATGTCCACCACATATGATAATAAGTACCTGGCTTATGCTTACATTTCCAACATTTCTCTGACGTATTTTTAAACATTTTTGCTAATCTTGTTGGTGGCAGGTGCCATCTATAAAACATTTTGTATAGGTTTTCTTTATAGGAGGCTGACATTGACAATTTATAGTTTCTTTCCCACAAACTTTGCCACTTCTCTAAATCTATATTATATCCAAAATTCTTTGTCCATACTATCATTGTTTTTTTTACCTGTTCATCTTCCATTTTCAGATTTAATAAGAAATTGTACATTTTTTAAATTAACTTTTCGTCGGATGTTAGTAATGTCTGGTCAAATATAGTCTGCTCTTTGTAAAATCCATACTGTTTAATATCTTCATCATATCTTGCTTGCATTTGTAAATGTGACCACCATGTTAAATCGATGCCTGATTTTCCATCTCTTGTCTAGATTTTAAGTTCCCTTCAGAATTTAGAATATCTTTATATGTCCATATTTTATCGAGAGTGACTAGATTTGGATGTACAAATGAGAGCCATCCTGGAATTTTCAAATAGATCTTACATTTTATTTTTTCCCATGTTAGTAATAGTGCATTTCTAATATAGTGGTTTTGGAAGTATTTATGTATTTTATTTTTTCCATACCATAAAAAAGCATGCCAACCAAGTTGTAGGTCATGTCCCTCCAAGTACAGCAATCTTTTTTTTATATATATAATATTTTATTGATTTTCTCATTTTACAATTGGATATTTAAAAGCAAAGTGATGGCTGGGTTAATCAATAGTTCAATAGTGTACATAAATCTTTAGTATAAATCTCATGTTACAACATCAGATATTTCCTCTCTTTTTCCATTAATATATGTTATCTCATATTAGGCTAGTACAATTCTTATTGTTATCAACTAAATAAAAACATCTTTGTTACAGTTATCAATAATTTTTAGCTTATACATATTTTAATTGCATTTGCACTTAATCCTTGTATACAATCAATGTCCTGTTATTGTTTTTTTTTCCAGGCTTTAATTTCCCATCAACATTCAAAGTAACACTATTATTTATGATTTCCAAGTATTTTATGTTTAGGTGACCAAAAGTTTCCCTTATCTCAACTTCTCCCTTTTTCCCTTTTCATACCAAAGTCTAATATTCTGGTTACACATCTTATCTATTTGATTATAATATTGCTCTGTTTTCTAAAAGTTATCTATTTTCCACCATGATCAATCATCTAATTCAGTGGTTCTTAACCTTTTTGAACGAATCGCCCCCTTGAGCCAATGAGGAAGTTGTCATTGCCCCCCTCCCCCAACATAACCTCTCAATCACAACATAGGAAATAATTCTTCAATTTATGCAAACACTTTTTTTGTTTTCTTTAAAATTGTCATCAGGACATATGATGCAAATAATTTATTTCCAGTCTTTTTCCCATATCTCAACTGTGTGAAAAAGTTTGGTGCCACCCGTCACTTTATTCCCAAACTTCGTGATACATGTATTTCATTATTATCTTATTTATTCAAGACACTTAAATGTAATGACCACTGAAAACAAAATTCAATTGCAAGAAAGTGAAATGCCCGAAAAGAAAAACAGTAACATTTAATGATTGAATTACAAGTGAAATTTAAGATGCAAAAAGAAATATAAAAAGGGCATAAGAACAAACCGCAATGCAGGAACTAAGAATTTCAAGACGAAAACTCTGAAACTAAATTAAGATTCGAGGAAAGTATATATAGTCATGCACACTGTAAAAAGGATTAAAAAGACACAAAGAAAATATAATATCGAACTGGAGTGCACGCTAAAAAAGTACAATAAAAAGAGACACACAAAACAGCATGCGATGTTTAGAAAGAAGCGCTACCCCCTCCATCACTGCCCATTCTGGCCAATGGCGCGCCACTGTATGGGTAGAGCAGGGGTAAGCAACCCAAAACACTCAAAGAGCCACTTGGACCCGTTTCCCACCGAAAACAAAACACTGGGAGCCGCAAAACCCTTTTGACATCTAAAATGAAGATAACACTGCATATATCCTTTTTTAACCTTTATTATATGTATATCTTCAGTGTTATCTTCATTTTAGATGTCAAAAGAGTCTCTCTCTCTCTCTCTCTCCCTCCCTCTCTCTCCCTCTTTCTGCCCTTGGTCTGCCAGTCCTCTTCCCCCACTCAGTGTGTGTGTGTGTGTGTGTGTGAGAGAGAGAGAGAGAGAGAGGGAGAGAGAGGCACTTAAACTTTCTCTCTCTTTCCTCTCTCTTTTTCTCTTTCCCCTCTCCCTCTCTCTCTCTTTCCTCTCCCTTCCCCCTTCTTTCTCCAGGTGAGGAGAAAGAGAGAGAGAGAATGAAAGGCAGAGGGCGGCAAAGGGGCAGGGAGGGGGGGGCAGGAGGCAGCAGAAGACCCCCTGTCGCCGCTGGAGGCACCCAGCTCCGCTGCCTGCCGGACCTGCGGGGAGGCCCCGGGTCACAGTCACGTTGGCAGGCCGTCCCACATGCTGCTGGCATCCCCGGGCTTAAGTCAGGGCCACGGGGCATCTGCGGAATGCCCCGCCCATTGGCTGCATCGCCAAGCCTCCCCTCGCACCACCGGCTTAAGTCGCGAGGCATCCGCAGAATGCCCCATCAGCTGCGTCGCCAAACCTCCCATGCCGCTGACGTCCTTGGTCGGAACCGGGGCAACGATCCGCCTCCCGCCAGGACCAACGCTGGAGCCTCCCGTGCTGCCGGTAGGTCCGTTGTGCTGGAGGAGCTGGGGCCGCTCTGCACCACGTGGTGCTCCCGGAGATCCGCGACCCACCAGCGTCGCCCAGGGAGCGATGCCCCTGCCGGCTGCCACCCCAGCCGGGACTGCTGCCCAGGGGCAGCAGGAGGAAGAAGGGGAGGAGGAGGAGGGCAAGGAAGCCGGCGCCGGGCCCTAGGAGGAGGCGCTCCCGTGGGTCCAGCTGGGGCTCTTCTGCTGCTGGTTGGAAAATGCCTCCCCCTCCCTTTCTCTCCCCCCCATCTTCTGCTCACCTCACATTCTTCACCGACAAAGCAGCCGGCACTCCGGCGCGCCTTCCCGGCCAGCTGGGCCAACAGTCCCGCAGCTGGGGATCGCAGGGGCTGCTCTCCCTCGGGGCTGCGGCTTGTGGGAAGGCTGGCCTGCTCAGCTGAGGCTCTGGTGGGCTGCTCCCAGCGGGGATTCCGGGGCTTCCCCGCGCAGTTCCCCGGCCACGTGCACCTCAGACGGGGCCAGCCAGGGAAAGGGACTTCCTGGCTGCACTTCTCCCAGGGAGCGGGGCACCCGGGTGCAGTGCCAATCAGGAGCCCTGCGAGGGGGCAAATCCGCATGAGAGGGGGAGAGAGAGAGAGAGAGAGAGAGAGAGAGAGAGAGAGAGAGAGAGAGAGAGAGAGAAGCACAAATGCCTCTCTCTGTCTCTATCTCTCTCTGCAAATGGCGGAGGAGGCTCGGAGCTGCAGGGGAAGGCTCAAAAGTGTCCCCGAAACGTCTTGCTCCATCACCCCCATATCGCCCCCTTTTCATTCCTTCGCCCCCGCATCACCCCTTTTCGTTCCATCACCCCCCTGAAAAACGGAATCGCCCCCTTGGGGGCGATATCGCCCAGGTTAAGAACCACTGATCTAATTGATAGTACAGTATCTCCTAATAAATCAAAACCATTATAGGTATTGTCTGGGTTAACCAATAATTCAGTAATATACATAATTTTTTAGTTTAAGTCTAATATTAGAACATCAAATACTTCCTCTCTCTTTTCAATAATATCTGTTGTCTCATATTGGGCAAACACAATTCTTATTTTCAACTAAGTAGAAACATTTTTGTTACATTTATCAATAATTTTTAGCCTATACATATTTTGATTGTGTTTGCACTTAATGTCCTTGTATAAACAATGTCCTGTTATTGCTTTCCGCCCCCCAAACTTTAATTTCCCATCAATATTCAAGAAAACACTATTATTTATGATTTCCAAGTACTTTATGTTTAGGTGACCAAAACCTCCCCTTATCTCAACTTCTCCCTTTTTCCCTTTTCATACAAAAGTCTAATATTCTAGTTATACATCTTATCTATTTAATTATAATATTGCTCTGTTTTCTAAAAGTTATCTATTTTCCACCATATTCAACCATCTAATTAATAATATAATATCCCCTCTAATAAGTCAAAGCCATTATTTTCTTCAGCTTTACTCTGGCTTTCTTCCTTTGCCAGCTAACCTTCCATGTCAGTGCCTTTGAATCATCAAATAGTTCTCCCTCTATTTTTATATATATTATTTGGAATAAGAAAGACCATTTGGTTGAAGTTTTTTTTGGAAGAACAAGCCCATTGGTATTCATTAAACCACCTCCCTGTTACTCCAATTTCACACAATTGTCCTGATAACTTTAACTTCCATTCAATCTGTTCTTTTCCCTTTTCCTCAAATATATTCTGATTTCTTGATTTGTGAAAAGTCTTTTCCATTTTCAATGTTGTCACTCCATTTTCTGATTTTTCAGTTGGCTGGGTCTGTTGGTCAGTTGGGTCCTCTGTCTTGGTGTTTAGTTGTTCCAATTTTCCTTTTGTTTTCTGCGTTGATACTTCTTTGCTTGTAATAAAAATCTGGGTTTGTATATTTAAGCTAGAACATTGTTCCTTTGTGTTGCTTCTTATTTTATCACAAGCTGAAAGGATAGTTTCATGTATTGATTTCAACATGGAAAGGATTTTTACCTGATCTTCATCCATATTTTCTTAATAATATGTTAAGTTGAAGACTTTAGAATCAAACGTTAAAAATAATGTTTGTCTTTTGTAGCTGGGTATGGGACATCTGTTTCATGTTTTATAGGTGGTTTTATAGGTGGTCTTTATAATAGAAATTGTTTATCAAGTAAGAATTTATAATCCAAGGTGTTCCATCATCTCGTGTAATAATATATGCTTCTCATTCAGGGAAATAGGAAAGCAGTTCCTCAAGCATAATTCTGAGAGTCAGTAAAAGTCTACATTCATAGTTCATGCAGGCCAGCTTCCAAAACAGTACATAATCCCTGCCACACAGATAAGCCGCCCAGAAATCCCTTCTTTGCAGCTGGGTTTTTCAAAGTTAGTAACTGTCAAGGCCAAACAAATTTTATCTGAAGTCTGGGCTTCAAGCCAGGTTTCTTTTAGGCAATAACAAATTGTAATACCATACATCGCCACAAGATGTCACCAATGCTGTTTTATAGCTTTTTAAGTCCAAAAAGTCCAAGCAGAAGGTCTGCTGCCCTCCTGCGATCAAACGGGGGTCCTCTCCTTGCTCGTCACCTCTACGGGGCGACTTCCGACCCTTTCCAGGGTCCCCCAGTGGAGCGAATTCAGGAGTGAAAGACGGAGCCCTGTCTTCCTGTGTCTACGCCGCCGCGACATCAAGCTGGAAGTCCCAAGTACAGCAATCTTTTATTTCTAAGAGTTATCCATTCTTTTACCCATGTTAGCACTGATGCTTGATAGTATAAAACCTATTCTGGCAAGCCAAAACCTTCATTTCCCTTAGCTTCTTGTAACATTTTCAATTTAATTCTAGCTTTTTTTCCTTGCCAGATAGATTTTTGAATTAGAGAGTTTAAATCTTCAAAGAATTTTTTCTCCAGTTTTATAGATATCGTTTGGAACAAAAATAGTATTTTTGGTAGTATATTCATTTTCACCGTAGCAATTCTTCCTAACATCGACAGTTGCAGCAAGGAAAACACCCAATGTCCCAGCCCACCCGGGAACATACAGTGTCTTTAGGGAAACACCCAAAAGGGAACATTTTTAGCTACTTCTGCTTTCTCCTTTCTTATCTACACTGTGGCAGCCTTTCTGGGTGAAGTCTTTATCTCATGTGTGTCAGCTTTGCTGGGTGGATTGATTATGTAATCAAAAAGTATAAAAATAGGGATTTTCTGTCATTCAGGGCTTCTCCCTTTTAGAGGAGCCCGTCTTTGTTCAGCTGAATAAAAATGTAAAGCTTAAAAGCAACCTCTGTTTTCCTGTGTTTCTTTATCAAGCAACACCTCAGATCCTGCACAACATTTTTGGCGAGCCAGGCAGGAGTCGAACCTACAATCTTCTGCTGCTCTTGATATGAACTTGTGAGTTGTGGTGACCGCGGCACCACCTTTTCCTGCTTTAGCTTCTGCTCCACCACCCTATAAGGGGAAATACCCCCTCACAGGGCAGTTAGTCATTGGAAGGGGGGACACTAATAAGGTCCTGGTTCATACCCCCCTTCTCCACATCTGACTTTTATGCATGGAAGGACCTATTAGGTTTTTACACTGAAACCCCACGCAAATATTCTGAATTGGTTCTGTCCATTATTCAAACTCAGAACACTAACTGGGCAGACTTCCAAGCCATGATGGATGTCTTTTTAATGACAGGAAAAGCGTATAGTAGGAAATGCTGCTAAAAAGTTAGCTGAAGAAAGGAAGGTCCTGTGTTCTGAAACTGATCCTAGATGGGTCATTGATACTTATGAAAGCAGAAACTATAGATATTTAAAAGGTTTCCGAGACATTATTGTCACTGCATTGCAGACTGCCCTCCCTAAAGAGAAAAATTTGAGCAAAATTTATGATGTTCATCAGTTGCCAGCTGAAAGCCCCAGTGACTTCCTTGACCACCTCTACCAAGCCTGGTGAACATGCTCTTTATTGGGGAGAGCGCCCCAGGTATTAGGTGCAAATTACAGAAGCTGGAAGGGGCTTCAGCTGACAATAGAAAAATTGTTGGCAGTAGTTTATAAGACCTACGTAAAACAACCAGAAGTGACAGCCAGGGGGGGCTAAAAAGGATGAAAAACAAAGCATTGTCTTGCTGGCTCAAGCACTGCAATGGGCACCCCAAGTGGGAGGGCAAAGAAGTGGGACTCGCGGAAGAGGATGGCGAGGAGAGGTAGGGCCCCCTTGGGAGAGAAGTGGGATGATGCCACCCAGATTCCAGGCACCCCCAGACTGCCCACTGCAGTCTTTTGCCCTAAGACAGGACCAGTGTTGTATATGTAAAAAAATTGGCCACTGGAATGTCCTTTACGTTCCCTTCCTAACTGTCCTATAGGGCGCTGTTCTACAATTGTGCTCCAGATACTAGGGAGGGTGAGGGGATGGGGGTCCTTTGTCTCCCTGCCCTTATGGATGATTCTCCCTCTGCACTCCTGGTAAAGTTCAAAGTCAGAGGGAACACAATACCATTTTTGATTGATACAGGGGCATCACGTTCAGTATTAAATAAGCCCCTTGGAAACCCTTCCTCACAAATGTTCCAGGTCGTTGGAGCCAGTGGCCAATCTATGTCAGCTTCAATACTCAACCCTTTGGAATGCTTTATGGGTGATATTTGCCTTACTCATCAATTTATTTACCTTTCAGACTGTCCTATGCCCCTTTTAGGGCATGATTTGCTTGCTAAGTTACAAGCAACCATTTTTGCTCTAATGGCTAAGCCCTTGTATCAGGCCACCACAGGCTCAGACAAAGAACCCTTTGCATGGACCAAGAATTGGCAGGTGGCATTTGATAACATTAACCGTTCACTTTGTCTGTGGCAGAAAGCAAAGGGGTGGCTGCTGGAGTCCTTACTCAGGCCCTGGGTACTTGGTCTCACCCAGTAGCCTGTTTCTCCAAACAACTTGATCCTGTTGCTCAAGGATGGCCGGCATGCCTTTGGGCTGCAGTGGCTGCTGTTCTCTTTTTGGAGGCTGCTGAACAATTAAATTTAGGGCTCCTATCACAGTGGAAACACCCCATTCCATCCAGGACTTGTTAGCATCCAAGGGGGGCCATTGGCTCAGTGGTGGGATTCAGCCGGTTCGCACGACTTCAGCAGAACCGGTAGCTAATTTTTTGTTGCCCAGGCCCAGAATGGACTTCCGGAAGCGGCATCCGCACAGAGAACTGGTTGTTCACATATTTGAATCCCACCACTGCATTGGCTTATAGCCTCCCGTCTGGAGCAATATCAGATTGCTCTCCTTGACAACCCACAAGTTCATATCAAGAGCAGTGGCAGGTTCAATCCAGCAACCTTTCTTCCACAACTGGAACAGGATGGTGATCATGATTGTGTGCAAACTATTACAGAAGTGTTTTCTGGCTGGCTGGATTTAACTGACCAGCCGCTAGAGGATGTGGACAGGGACCTGTATACAGACGGCAGCAGTTTTATGAGACAGGGAGGAAGGCTAGCTGGCTATGCCATGGTCACACTGGATCAGGTAGTGGAAGCAGCAGCTCTCCCTGCAGGTACCTCAGCTCAGAAAGCTGAAGTCATTGTCTTGACGAGGGCCTTGGAATTGTCAGATGGTGAGGTTGTTAATATATTTTCAGACAGTAAATTTGCTTTTAGTGTTATACATGCACATGGGGCCTTGTGGAAGGAGCGTGGTTTGCTCACCACTCAAGGCACCCCTGTTAGATATGGACAGAACATTTTAAGGCTATTGGATGCTGTTTTGCTCCTGCGCAAGGTGGCTGTCATGCATGTGAGGACCCATGGTGAGGATGATACTAAACATGGAAAGGGAAATGCCTTGGCCAACCGTACTGCAAAGTCTGCCGCTTCAGGTCCCCTGTCCCCTTGGTATGCAGGTGCGCTTGTACCTTCACATTTGCCTGTGCCAGCTCCAACATATACTTCACAGGATAGGCACAGAGCTTATAAACTGGATGCTGTTTATTATGGACGTTGGCTGGAGAAGGACGGGAAATGCCTTCTCCTAGAACATGAATTATGGGCCCTCTTATGAAAGTTGCATGCCAGCACTCATTGGGGTTACAAGGCTGAGTTTCTTACAAAGGACTATATTTGTCCTAGGATCTATAACAAGGCCTTCGCAATGGTCAACCAATGTGTGATTTGTCGACGCAATGATCCTGTGAAAACTGTTAAGTTCCCCTTGGGGAGGCTTAGGGCTGGCCATGATCCTGCTAGTTTTTGGGAGGCTGATTTTAATGAGTTGCCAAGGACACAGGATTTTAGGTACTTGCTAGTTTTTGTGGATGCTTTCTCTGGATAGAATGAGGCCTTTTTCCTGCCGTACTAACAAGGCACGTGAGGTGGTCAAAGCCCTCCTGAAGGAAATTATTCTGCATTTTTCCTTCCCATACCAAGGCATTGGCTCTGACAATGGACCCCACTTTATCTCTAACATTACCCAGCAGGTGTCTCAAGCCCTAGGTATTGCTTGGCAGCTTCATTCAGCCTACAGGCCCCAATCTTAGGCATGCGTAGAAAAGGCCTGTTCCCCTTTGAGATCATGTATGGTTGGCCCTTTCTTTACCATTCTTTAACCACTTCCCTCCCTGTTTTTGGAGACCAGGCCCTCAGGGAATATATGCGTTCTCTTGCTAATAATGTTTCTTCCATTTCTCAAGCTGTTCAGGCCCTCCATTTTCCAGGATTGGATCATCCACTCCATCCTTTCCTTCCTGGTGATTGGGTGCTTGTCAAGTCCTGCACTGATTCTGGCACTTTAGCTGAACGCTGGAAAGGCCCCTTCATTGTTCTTCTCGCTACTCACACAGTGGTCAAGGTTTCTGGGATTCGTACTTGGATTCATCACACCTGCCTTTGCTCTTCTTCCCCACCACCCGATGCTGGGGACCACCGAATTGCTTGGACTGTAGCCCCTGGTGCTGAGAATGACCTTGGGCTGAAGCTTTTGTTTCACAGACAGTGTTGACCTGAATGCTGGGACATTTTGGTCACTGCAATGCCTGTGCCTGCCGGGCTTCTTCTCAGGCTATTTTCTCTCACCAGCTCCCTGCCTGCTTATGTCATGGATATCGCTCCTCTCTGCCTTGGTTTCTATCTTGTACATTGTTTGAATTGTTCATTTCTTCTTTTCTGTTACTCTATGTTGTTTTCCTCTTCATACTCCACGTTTTTCTTCCTTCCTTCTTTCTTCTGAGGAGCTTGCTCTGCCCTTACCGGGGGGGGGGGGGATATGGGAACGGTGGTCAAGTTTGGTCAAGTATGTGGTCAGGTTCTGGTCATGATCAAGGTATGTGACATGACTATGGGGACAGCATGTGCTGTTGTGCTTTGAACAATAAAGCCAAAGGTAAGGCAGCATCCAACATGCTGACACCAGGTGAGGACAGACAACAAGAGGGGGTCATGACATTTTTGGTTGGCAATATACAAGCGCAACAGCCACCTCTTTGCTCTTATTCTGGGGAACCTACGTTTGTGCCTGAACAGCCTGAGGAGCTACAAACATCCTTCCCCATCTTTCCCAGTAAGATGGAAGGCCAAAGTGGTCCCCAATTTCCCAGTCCCTCTTTAGGGATTTGGGGTTCCAATACCCACATTCAGAATGTGCAGGCGTGGGTTACGCTCTTGAATGTAACGGACTGTTGGATATGCACTCACTTACCCCCAACTGGTACACATGGATTGGTCATGAAAGCTACACCCCGGGAGCCCCTATGTTCAGCATGATCAATGTCACAAGGGGCTGGGCACTCCCTGTGTTTGGGGCAGGAAAGTTGTGGATTGCTAAACTAGGGGCAAGTATACAGCACCCTGCAGAAGCTTGCCTTAGTCATTTTAATTCTTCTTCCAGATATAAGTTAGGGATCTATGCACCTTGCACAGTCACATGGAAGGTTAGTACTAGAATGTGGGATGGGTGGCATAAATATCATCAGACCTGTGGTCTCGACTACACCATCCTGTACCTCATGGCCTAGGAAATGCCATTGTGTGAGCAATAATTCCAGCTATGGGGGTTGGTTTGAGTTATGAATCTATTATAGAATTAGGTGACTGGACTGAGGAAATGTTTACCCACACCATACAGGCATTTACACAACTCAATAAGGAAGCAGGAGAAATACGGGAAGTAGTACAGAATCACCAAGCATTGGATATGGTACTGGCAGCAACAGGTGGTGTGTGTGCTGGGCGTAGAAGGTGGAGTACCTCTGGTAGACATCTGCCCGCCGGGTTTTCAGGCATTCCATCAGCCAAGGACCCGGGGTAGGGGCGGGGGGGTAGCGGTCATTATAAGGGAGAGCCTTTGCCCAAGGGAGACCACTGTGCCTCAGATAGACGGCGTGGAGTCCCTCCTTGTGAAATGGGGGCAAGGGGTACAAGTG
>NW_015390676.1:19836-26483 GCF_001527695.2 Protobothrops mucrosquamatus | reverse complement strand
TTTTCAGCAAGCGGGCCTGGCCTAGGGAGGATTTTAAATCGGGTTCTTAAGAGTAATTTTAAATAGCACAACTTTAAATATTTGGTTTTAATTGGTTTTACTTGGGTGGGGTTGTAAATGTGTTTATGTTTTTTAATATGTTGTGAGCCGCCCTGAGTCCCGTTGGGAGAAGGGCGGGATATAAATCAAATAAAATAAAATAAAATAAAATAAATAAAAAAATAGTCCACTCACATTGCTGCACTTTTATTACTGATTATCAAGTTAATATTAGTCACACCATCCATCTTGTGGAAGAAGGAATCAAGAATCACCCTAAGGATCTGGGGAGTTCTACTGATGCTGTATGGGGAGTCTTCAGTGATATATTCTCATTCCTTACCAGTTGGCTCCTAGGGATGGTTTAAGGAGCTCTTCATTGGTCTTATCTTTGTGGTGTTCCTTGTTCTCGTTTTCTGTTATATCTTTCACTGCTTGCCCCTAATCGCCTCTGCCTGTCCTAAACAATGTGGCCCACATACTACAGAAGCTTATCCTGTGTCTCTTCAGTTTGATGGTCATACTGCTGCGCACTGCTCAAAGTATGAAAGGGGGGATTATGTTGACCCGGAATTAGGGGACAGCATAGAAAGTATCAATCGTGAATATGTGCAGATGGCCCTGCTGTCTTTGGGCACTTGCAAAGTCATGGATGCAGGGTCATGAAAGGACAGCAAGGAAAACACCCAATGTCCCAGCCCACCCAGGAACATATGGTGTCTTTAGGGAAACACCCAAAAGGGAACATTTTTAGCTACTTCTGCTTTCTCCTTTCTTATCTACACTGTGGCAGCCTTTCTGGGTGAAGTCTTTATCTTATGTGTGTCAGCTTTGCTGGGTGGATTGATTATGTCATCAAAAAGTATAAAAATAGGGATTTTCTGTCATTCAGGGCTTCTCCCTTTTAGAGGAGCCCGTCTTTGTTCAGCTGAATAAAAACGTAAAGCTTAAAGGCAACTTCTGGTTTCCTGTGTTTCTTTATCAAGCAACACCTCAGATCCTGCACAACAGTGTCTTGTAAGCATTTGTAAAACTCTGCCAGGAGTCCATCTGGTCCCGGTGTTTTTTCATTTTTTTGTCTTTTTATTGCCTCTGTCAGTTCCATCATTGTTATTTTTTCATTTAATATAGTCTTGAAATTTTCTGGAAGTTTTGGTAAATTATTTTCTTCCATATATTGAGTCATTTTCTCCCATGAAGTTTCTTCCTTAACATACAGTTTCTCATAGTATTCTTTAATTATCTTTTTATTGCTTCATTTTTAAATTGTAAACAGCCTTTTTCATCTACTAAATTGTTTATCAATTTTTTCTCCTTCTGTTTTTTAAGTTTATAAGCTAACCATCTTCCTGGTTTATTTGCATTTTCAAAAAAGTTTTGCTTTGCCCTTTTGATTTGCTGTGCTAATTTTTCTGATTCTATTAAATTTAATTTATGTTTTATTATTTCCATTTGTCTTTTCAATATTTTCTTTTGTAGGTTTATTTGTAGTTCTAATTCTAATTTTTTAAATTCTTCTCTTAACAACTAACGTTGTGTCTTTTCTTTGGTTTTTTTCACCATGTATGTTATCGCTATGCCTCGAAAATGTGCTTTGGCTGTATCCCATACATTTTGTAATATTGTATCTTCTTTTTTATTTTCTTTGAAGAAAAATTCCATTTCTTTTGTTGCTAATTCTATAAATTCTTTCTCTTTTAATATAGTTTGGTTCAAAGTCCATCTTAATTTTTTCTGCATTCCTTTCCACATCATTTTTAAAGGATTATGATCTGCCCAGGTGCCTAATTCTATTTCAATTTCCTGCATATTAACCCTTAGTTCAGGCATATCAATCATATCAATTCTAGACCAAGATTTATGACTATTAGAATAAAATGTATATTATACTGTTGAGGGTCCTTC
Source organism: Protobothrops mucrosquamatus (assembly GCF_001527695.2). NCBI lineage: Eukaryota > Metazoa > Chordata > Lepidosauria > Squamata > Viperidae > Protobothrops > Protobothrops mucrosquamatus. The sequence continues at coordinate 24,539 of NW_015390676.1, read as the reverse complement.
CACCAGCTCCCTGGGCATTCACCCCAGCTGGCACAACCCGAGGTGGGGTGGCCGGGGCGGTCGTTGCCCTTTCTGCAAAAGCCGCAGTGTCTGCCGAGGTTCCTGGGGTGGGGGACTCACTTCCCCTGCAGGCGGGTTCCTCCGCTTGTTCCCTGCTCTTTTCCCCGCAGCCACTGGCTTCTTGCCTCTTCAGGTTCTGGAAGGCTTCCACCATCAAGTGTATGGCACGTTTCAGGAACCGGTCAGCTTGGCTCAGCTCTTCGTCTGCCTCATCGTCGCCATAGAGTAGCTCCATCTCATGCTTCCAGCCCGGCTTCCTGCTGCCACGGGTGAGAGTGACCCTCTGGGTCCTCACTTCCCAGTCTTCCTTTTTTCCCATGCCAATGGACCATCTTGGCCTCTGGGGATCCTCCATGGCAACGGCTTCCTCTATCCACTCGGAGGGACTCTCCTCATGGTGGGTCTTTGTGGAGGTTTCCGCCCAGCATTCAGCATCCTCTTGTGCACTGCCATGGTGGGACATCGTGTGCACGGTCCCCATGGTAGGGCTGTGATCCCTCCGGGTTGACCTCAGCTAACACTCCTAAGAAAGTAGAACTCCTGAAACTGGCATTGTTTCAAAAGGAACTTTTATTGAGAGGTAGTGAAAGCAGAGAAGCAAGGCAAGATCTGAATATTTCCCATGTGAACTGTTATATTAAAACCCCAGTCTTCAAACCCCTCTGAAGTGCCCAACTGCCCAGTCCATTTCCAGGCAATCCACAGGTGTGAAGTTGTTATGGGAACTGGAAGGTGAAAGAGCGATAAAGTGCTGTTCCCAGGCATTGCATCTTCTTCCCAGCGAAGTAGAAATAAGGCAGGTGGCCCCAGGCACATTCCTCCCCCCTTTCATACCCAAAGAGATACATCAAAAGTTGAAAGAACAAAGCAGAGGAAACACATCCCAGAGCCCAGAACGTCCCCCCTCCCAACAGCAAAGCCTCCCCCTCCCAACTGAATGGCAGTGTCCCGGGAATGTTTCACGGGGCCTGATACTTGATGATATCGTATACTTTTGTTTGTTCTCTAATCCATGTGTGGGTCTTTCTATCTTGTCTTGTAATGCCAAGCATATACCTTTCCATGGCTCTTTGCACCACTCGTAGCTTTTGTATCAATTGTGAGTTTATTGTCCATGTTTCACTGGCATACAGTATGATAGAGCAGGTAACACACACTGATCAAAAACTTTTCTCTTCATGCATAGAGGGAGGTTGTTCTTGAAAATTACGCTTAGCTTGCCAAATGCCTGCCAACCACATTTAACACACCATTCAATTTCCTTTATTGTATCAAAACATGGTATGTGTCTTTGTAGCTCTTCTGGGTCTTGTGAGAAGAGAACATCATCTGCAAATCTTAAGTGATTTAAATAGGCGCCATTGATTTTTATTCCATCTTTTGCCCAGTCTAGTTTGCAAAATACTTCTTCAAGACAGGCCGAGAACAGGATAGGTGATATTGTATCACCTTGTCATAGACCTCGTTCTATGTTGATTTCCACTTTAAGATCATTAAGGCAAATTGTTGCCATTGTTTTTTCATATATTGATTGTAGTAAGTTTATGTAAGCAGTGTCTACGGCTTGGTTGGGCAATGCATTAATTATTGCTTGCTGGAATACTGAGTCAAACACCTTTTTGTGGTCAATGAAAGCCATGCACAAAGGCATGGTGTACTCGTTGTGCCTTTCAATGACTTGCTGAACAACCTGGATGTGATCCATTGTGCTGTAGCCAGTTATGAACCCTGCCTGCTCCTTTGGCTGTGCATCATTTAATGTTCTCAATATTCTTTTTGCTATTATCTTGGTGAAAACCTTGCAGATGACTGAAAGAAGGCTTATTGGGTGATATCATGGTGTGTTTGCCTTGGGAGACCCTTTTGGACATATACATGTCCAACAACATAGCCCATGATTTCATTTACCCAAACAAGCCCCTTTGCCTTGTCAAGGCCCCGATCATAGGAGTCTAATGGTATACAGATATGATAAATAAACAGCAATTAAAATTATACCATCCCAATAAAAGAGGACCAGAGGCTTGGGAAATCCTCAAATATTTCAGAAGTACAAGTAAGTAAGTAAATAAATAAATACCTTTAAAGGAAAAACAAACCTGAAAACAGAAAGCCATCCCAGTGAAAACAGAATATTTAGGGGTCATAGAATGCTGGTCTTTGAAGGAAGAAATAAGAAGAAACAGAACAGAGCATCCTCTGAGTTTGATTGTTTGCTTGCAGATGTTTCATTACCCAACTAGGTAACATCATCACTGCAAGTACCCAACCCAGACTTGCACTGATGATGTTGTTGTTAGTTGCGAAGTCGTGTCCGACCCATCGTGGCCCCATGGACAACGTTTCTCCAGGCCTTCCTGTCCTCTACCATCTTTTGGAGTCCATTTAAGCTCACGCCTACTGCTTCAGTGACTCCATCCAGCCACCTCATACTCTGTTGTCCCCTTCTTCTATTGCCCTCAATCTTTCCCAGCATTAGGCTCTTCTCCAGTGAGTCCTTCCTTCTCATTAGGTGGCCAAAGTACCTGAGTTTCAACTTCAGGATCTGGCCTTCTAAAGAGCAGTCAGGATTGATCTCCTCTAGGACTGATCGGTTTGATCGCCTTGCAGTCCAGGGGACTCACAGGAGTCTTCTCCAGCACCATAGTTATGAAATGTCTGCAAACAAACAACCAGACTCAGAGAGCCCCAAGGACTCCACAGTTAAACCCTCAGCAACAGATGTTCTCTTCTATTAGAATAGAGCAGGGATGTCAAACTGCCAGCATCATATGGAGGCCACACCCACCCCAGCTCCGGCAATGCAAAAAAAGTCACGATACGTCTCGACACATCACGTGGCGCAGCAAGTTTGACACCCATGGAATAGAGCATCTTGGAAAAATGCTGTCTGGCTGACACCCTGAATGGAGCAGTCCCATGATCATTTTTATTTTATTATTCATTTAAGTGAATGAAGCCAAAGATGTTGCCACATTCCAAAAGGAGCTTCATGTGCCCAGTTGTTTCTGGTATCCTCAAAAAACAATGCACGTTAATTGGCCCTTCATTTGTGGGGGTGAGACAACTTGCTGTCTATGTGTCAAATAAAAATAGAAAAAAAGATTGCTGCAAATTGATATAGGCATTGTAATTTATGGTTTTCAGAATACTGGTCTTCTGTAACATCAAATAATGGATCACCTTTTTATGGTAAGTATCATAGTCTCAGGAATAACAAATCTGGGCTTTGTGGGATTTTTCAGCATTGTTTCTGAGCTATGTTTTTACAACTTTTTCATTTTGTGAGTCAGTCAATGGTATGACTGGGTATGATCCTCATTTATTGTCAACTTGCCAACCTCACATTTGCTTTCTATTTCTGGATCTGCCAGCACAGCACATTATAGCTGGAAAGAGAAAGGGTGGCAAGGGGTGCGGAAAAGGTTTCTCAGCATATGCCTGTTTTCTCCTCCCTTGTTTCCCCTCCTCCTGAAAATAACATATTCATTGCCTCCTTGCCTGCCCAAAGAATTCTGGACCACCTTTTGCCACGTCACTAAAAAAAACCCCAATGACCTAAATTTCTTAAACTGTAACACTGAATTTCAAGTGCAAAGGGAAACAGCTACAGTATCTATCTTTGCTAAAACTCATCTGCATGTCTTGTACTGTATGTGAAGATGGATGAGAAATGGCTCAGATTTCACAACAGCAAGGACAATCTTTGTTGTCTCATAGAATTTGTTTTAGGAAATGATGTTGATCTGAGCTTCCCTTGAGGAACATTTCAAATCCCTCATGTACTGTACATAACAAATGAGCATAGGCTTCTTTTTGGTAGGAAGGACTCCACACAGTCCAAAAGAGCTCCACAAGGTACAAAGATCCAAGAAAGGACAGAATTTGAGATTCTGGGAGCCATTGGCCCTTCTGATCAGATTTTTAAAAATATTTATTTATTTATTTATTTGTATCCCACCTTTATTATTTTTACAGATAACTCAACGTGGTGAACATATCCAACACACCTTCCTCCTATTTTCCCCACAACAACAACCCTGTGAGGTGGGTTAGGCTGAGAGAGAGTGATTGTCCCAAAGTCACCCAGCTGGCTTTCATGGCTAAGGTGGCACTTGAACTCACAGTCTCCCACTTTCTAGCTTGGTGCCTTAACCAAGATGCAAGTACGTGAGTTGACCTCCAACCAGAAAAGCTCCATGGAATCTCCTTTGGATGGACTGACTGATTAGAGTAGACTGTATGCTGTTGTAATTTCTCAGAACCCCTGATTCCTAAGAACTATAAAACTATACAAATTGTTATTTATTGAATATATACAGTGCTTTTTTTGTAAAAAAAAAAAAAAAGGTGCCGGAACTCACACATGTCATACAACCCATCTTGCCTACCCTACAAGGTTCCATCCAAAAAAGGTGCCAGAACTCCGTTCTGGGCGTTCCATGTGTGGGAAGTTAACCCAGAGAAGGAAATATTAAAAAGGCAGAAAGAAAGATATTGTTCACCAAAAGGATTTTTAAAAGCATTTTCTGAAAAGCAGAAACCAAACCTGGCCTCATCTCCTTGCCCAGGGCAGTAGTTAGTCTTATACATATGCAGATGTGGAACCATCAGAAAGTTTGGAGCCAGGGATCTCAAGACAA
>NW_015390676.1:6106-16266 GCF_001527695.2 Protobothrops mucrosquamatus | reverse complement strand
CAGGAACAGGAAACTTCCAAGCAGGGCTGGGAGGGGGGTATAAAAAGACCTTCTGCCCATGTGCTCTCTCTCTTTTTTCTTCTCCTCTGCTGCTTATCTGTCTTCTGCAATAAACTGTAACCTTCTTCCCAAAGCAGTCGCCATGTTTGCTTATTTATTCCCGGCTTGGATGAACCAGGATGAAGACTTACTTCTAACACATGACAAAAAAAACCCTGAATATATATATAAAGTTGTGTTAATCCCTGCTAAAGTGAAACTAACTTAAGTCCAACTGCTTGTGAAGCTAAAATGAAACTAACCTTTAGATGACCCTGACTGTTAACTCCAACTGTTTTGGAGGGAAACTTTGAATATTCATATTTGGGCGGGTTTTTCAAGTATTGTGATTGGTTAAGGCCCTGTGGGCTCAAAGTCTAAATTACAGGCAATTGCCTGCAGTTCTCCAGTTCTTGTTTGAGTCAATAAATAACATTGTAACTATGCTGGTCTGCTCCTTGGCTACCGAAGCCCACTACACAATACAAATAATTAAAATAACCCAATATAAATATGAAAACAAAACAGAATTAAGCAAGAAGTCCACATAGAGATAGCAATAAATCACTTTATCCCCAAATGGTCTCCAAAACAGCTGTGTTTTAACTGACTTCTAGAAGGCTAACACAAAAGGTACTAATCTAGCTTCCAAGGTGAGGCAATACAGAACCCATTATAGAAAAAAAGCAGCAACTCCCATTCTGTTGGCTGGAGACTCAGCTGGGTTCTGTTTTCCTGGCTCAATGGCCAATAAATCATGCTGGAACTAGGAAGATAATTTTCAGTTGTTTATTTCTGCAGAAATAAGTGCCTCACGATTGAGACAAAGATCCAAATTAAGTGGCCTGAGTAAAAGTTAGCTCAGACCTTTATACAAAAAGTTTGTTATTTACAACATATCCATCTATGTCAGGGGTGTCAAACTAGCAACATCAAGTGACGTGTCGTGACGTATCGCGACTTTTTTTCCATTACTGGCAATGGGTTGGGCACGGTTTCGCCATGATGCATCCAGCCCAAGGGCCGGCAGTTTGACACCCCTGATCTATGTGATTTCTTTCACAAGGTTAGTGTTGATACTTAGTTGATTACATTTGTCACAGTTAGTACAAGATAGCAAAACACAATAACAATAACAATAACAATAATAATAAAGTTGGAAGGGACCTTGGAGGTCATCTAGTCCAACCCCCTGCTCAGGCAAAAAACCCTATACCATTTTAGACAAATGGCTGTCCAGTCTCTTCTTAAAAACTTCCAGTGTTGGAGCATTCACAGCTTCTGGAGGCAAGTTGTTCCACTGATTAATTGTTCTAACTGTCAGAAAATTTCTCCTTAGTTCTAGGTTGCTTCTCTCTTTGCTTAGTTTCCATCAGTTGCTTCTTGTCCTGCTTGTGCTTCTTAATCCTATCATTGTCAGAAGTTTCCTGCTCTCCATAGTTTGTCAGTTTTGGAAGAAAGCTGGCAAAGAGAGACGGTGCTTAGACAGTCTGATGGATAATGTAATCAGTTCTTTTGGTGGCTTGTTTCTACATAGTTTAATTCCTGGTTGACTTAGTGTTTAAAACATTATTTGAGACCTTTCCTCATGAATGGAATTCCTTTCCTCTAGAAGTTATTGCTTTTGCTGCTGCTGCCTCTAGGATTTAAAGGGGATTTTCCCTATCTGAAAGATTCCATTATTTCATATTCTTCATCATTTTATATTCTTAAGCTGTCATCAAGCTATCGGTTCTTCTGGCCTCACAAAAAGGCACCATTGTCAGTTTTTTTTTCTGCACACAGCCTCTCAAAACAGGTTGACTCTGGTTTGAGAGGTTTGTCCTGCAGTTATCCAGATGCCAATTCATAAGGGACTTTATAGATTAAAATCAGCATTTTGAATTGCACCCAAAAACCTATGGGCAGCCAGTACAGGGCCTGAAATCCAGATGTAATATGCTTATGTTGACAAGGACCAGCCAAAACATAGATTGCTCCACTCTAAGCAATTGCAGTTTCTATGTATTCTTCAAAGCAGCCTCATGTGGAGCACAATGCAGTAGTCCAGAGGGGTGGTGATAAGTGCATGCAATACTGTACCAAGGTTCTTTCCCTCCAGATAGCACTGCAACTGGTACACCATCCAGAGCTGGGCACAGTCCTTCTTGGCCACAGTTTCCAGCAATAGCCATGTGTCTTGGAGTCGTAAGTCATAGATCTGCACCCTCAGAGTAGCATTTCCTTCTTAAGGGACAACACCACAGCCGACACAGTACCACAATGAACAAACAGAAACTTAGTCTTGCTTGGATTCAACTTGGCATGTTTTGTCCCAGACACCAGGACAAGATTTCAACAGCATCTCTTGCTGGGCCTGGGGAGGCAATGGAACATTCTTATTTGCTTTCTGATACTTCAGCTTTAACTGATTGATTTCTTCCAGTAGCTTCCTGGTAAAAAGTAGGGAGAGAAGACAAAACTGTACAGCATTTATGAGAGGAAGTGACCACAAGGCTGTTTTCTCCTCAAGCCCACCCTGACTGGAAATGTCTATTAAGGAAAGAATGGGACTAGTGAAAAACAGTGCCTCCAATCCCCAACCCCCAGAGGCAGTCCTGAAGACTACCAGGATAAATGGTATTGAAGGGTATCTAGCAGTCCAATAGGACCAGGAGGGGTGCACTCTGAAAAGGACCAAGGGGGTGCATCCCAAAAAAGGTAACCAGTCAGAGTAACTAATGCCATCTTGGTCCTATGATCAGGCCTGACACCTGATTGTGAAGGGTCTAGATCACGGGTCAGCAACCTGCGGCTCCGGAGCCGCATGCGGCTCTTTCAGACATCTCCTGCGGCTCCCAGCCATGTGCAGCCCCCCCCCCCCCAAAATGGGACTAAAAAAGTTGAACCAATCAATTCAAACTTCTCATGAAAAAAAACTCGCGAAGTTTGAATTGATTGGTTGAACTTCTTTGGTTTGTGGGATGCCGTCTGCCTGTCCAGCCCCGTGGGCTCGACATAGACAGGAGGGGGGGAAAGACAGCTCCGGAGGGAGGCAGCCCCACAGCCAGAAGCCTGCCGTCCGCGGCCGGGTTCCGCACCCCAACGACCAGCTGGACCGGCTTTCACTGCTCCAGCCCGGGGACGCCAGCGGCATAGAAGATGGTTTGGCGGTGCTGCCGTGGGCAGGGCATCCTTGCAGCGGACAACTTGGGCCCAGATATTTCCCACGGCTGGCAGCTCGGGACCGGAGACGCTGGTGGCACACGGCCCAGACTGTCGGCGTTGCCGTGGGACCACCCCCTGCGGTGCCAGCTAATGCGGCGTGCTTCCAGCGGCAAAAAAGGGGCCTAAGCGGTGGCAGAACGAGAGACACTGGGCAGCATGAACTGAGCACAGTCTTGATAAGCAACAAGCCAAGGCCCCGCCTCCCTTCTGCCGCTGCTCAGTTCGTGCTGCCCAGCATCTGCCTGCCTGCCTGCCTGCTTGCAGGCCTCTGTGCTCCTTCCCCAAAGTGTGCAATTGCTCAGAGCCCCTGCTCCAAAAGGTGTTGCTTCCCCAGCGGGAGCCGAGTTTGCAAGCCTCGCCAGCAAGCCGGGAGTACCGAAGGTCTGGAGGGTTCCCTCCTGCTGCAGAGCCGCAGTGCCTGGGCTGATGGGGGAGGGGGTGGGGGGGTATCCAGGGCCTAAAAAGTCCTCCAGGACAGGCTCGGGGCCGGCCCTCTTTCCCCGGCCGCAGGAGAAGGGGCGGCGCAGGGTCTCCACCCAGGCGGGCGGGCAAGCGAAACCCCAAAACCTTTCACGTTCATTTGCAAAGAGAAGCATGCCACATTAGTTCCCTCCGGAGCTGTCTTTCCCCGATGTCAAAGCTGCTAACATTGGATGTTCTTGCTCTGACAAAATATGCAGAGCTGTGTGGTATTTTTAGAGTTAACTCAGAAGACGCTGGGAGGGGAGAAGGAAGAAAGTATGAGTTGTAAACGGAAGAGAACCTTTGCCCTTCAAACTAATTGGAGAACGTAAATCATGACAGCAAAATAAGGGAGGGGAAATGCTAGCAAAAATAACTGCTCGGGGGGGTGGAGATTTCAGATCTTAGCATCCTTTCATCATGCCGTGCCGACATTTTGTCACATGAATTAAAAAGCTTTTTAGGATAAAATGCCTGGAAGTTCTTTGAAATGTTTCATTAGTCGGAACCATTACAATAGGTCTCTTGGGTATACATCCCCTCTATAAGTGTTTCATTAGTCGGAACCATGACATCATGCTAAGATCTCAAATCCTTTTCAACCGACCTGGGGTCCTGAACTCCATCCGCTGTCTCTAGGCTTGAGAGGAGCTGGTAAAGATTCAGGGAAGAAAAATCTATCATGAAAAAAGTGAGTTTGCTTGAAGACCCAGCAGCTGCTAATAACCCAGAGGAGGAAACAACAGACAGCATGCTGTGGGAAGATGAATTCTGGCAGATCTCCCAGCTGGGAGCAAAGACTTCAAAAGCAGAATGGTGGAGAGCTAATGAATGGCCTGCTACTCAAGCTTTGGGTGAGTCACTGGAAAGATTTCAAACCCCAGATGTGAAAAGCAGAAATCGATTCCTGCAGAGAGAAGCCTAAAGCCCCTCCCTTGCAGATCAGATCCTGCCTCCCCCTGCCAGGGACTCCAGCCCTGAAGAGAGAGGGAATCCCAGTCTGAGGCCTCTGCAGCAATGGGCAGATTGGCACCCCCCACGGGTAGATGATCAGCAGCATCTGATCTTGCCACAGCTAATAGAGGCCTTACAACAGCTTGGGGTGGTGCAGAAGCCAGGAGATCAGCAGCTGGTGGGAGGGCGACCACAGCAAGGAGATTGGTCACCGCCCCCGAACGTACAGCAACCGCTGAGTGACTTACAGCAACAGGGGGCGTGGTCACAGCCCATGAACGTGCAACCCCTGGGCATGAACCAGCAGCCAGGATGGGGCCAGCAGCAACAGCCACAGTGGGGACCCCAACAGGCTATAATTGCACCCCCTTTCAGAGCAACCTTCGATGGGGACCCGGAGAAACTGATTTTATTCCTCAACCAAGTACGCTCTCATTTGAATGCCTGGGCTTATCTCTACCCAGACCCAGGTGCCATGGTTGATGTGATAGCATCCAGCCTAGAGGGAGAAGCATCCGAATGGCTGAACAATTTATACAATGAGCAAGCCCCCGAATTGGAGGACCCCCACCTCTTCCTCCTAGGGCTGAGAGAAAGATTTGAGGACCCATCTCTTGACCTAAATGCAAGAGAACAAATCCACAAAATAAAACAAGCCGGCAGGCCTGCCCTGGAGTATGTGCAAGAATTTCGCAAGTTAGCAGCTCGAATAGAGGGGTGGCCAGAGCAATCACTAATCCATCACTTCATAGAGGGATTAGACGATCACCTCTCTCAAGCCTGCATCTATCGAGGAGTACCTGATCAGCTGCAAGAATGGTACCAGGCAGCGGTGAAGCTAGATGTTCAGCTCACCCGCTATAAGAAGCCTCCTCCACCTGAATCCGAGCAGCAACCAGAGCTACCCGAACAGCAATCACCCCCACGAAAGCCTCCAACTACTGCAATGGCTGAGAGACCCAGGCCACCTACAGGCCCATCAATTAAGTGTTTCCAGTGCGGACAGGATATCAAGCAGCAAACTGTCCAGTCCCCTACCCCCGATTACAGAGCAGACCTGAACCAGCGGTGAGAAGGAAACCTGCCCAGCGGCTGACGAGAGAGAAATCCAACCGGGTCACACAGGAACCTGTTGCCCAGATTACACACCCCACGCAGGAGAATGCCGAGACTCCGGGTGGACTCGCCCCTGCTCTACCCTCCTTTGACAGCAACGATGAAGGAGAGAACGACCCGATGGTGAGTCGACAAATCCCGCCTTTTTCACTGGCCGCCAAACTTATAATCCCTAAGTCTGGGGCACAAATGGACTTAAACGTGCTAATTGATTCTGGATGCACCCGCTGCATTATTAGTCTGCCGTTTGCCATGAAAATGGGCATACGGGCAAAACAGCTTTCCAAACCTGTGAGGTTTGAGCAAGCCGATGGCTCCCTGATGGGAGGGACTCTTGTCACACAATTAACCAAGCCCTTACGCCTAGAAATAGATGCGCACTGGGAGTTTATTCACTTCCTAGTGGCTCCAAAAATGACTCAGACTGTGATCCTAGGGCTAGCCTGGTTGGACAAATGGAAGCTGTTTATCTGGTGGGAGAAAGGAATGAGAACTGTGAGACTACCTATAGGGCCCAAACCTCCCGCTGATTCAACTGATGTTGCAGGACACCTTAGGCCATCCAATGAGCAAGCGCACATGGCTGCCTCACCGCTGCCAGGCGAACCACTCATCCCCAATGAATACTGGGACCTGGCGGAGGCATTTAGTGAAAAAGAATGCGATGCCCTGCCCCCTCACAGACCCAATGACTGCTCTATCAAACTGGTGCCAGGAGCCAAACTGCCACGCCCGAGAATGTATGCTATGTCCCCCCTCGAAATGGAGGAGATGCAGCGATATGTGAACAAAAACCTAGCGAGAGGGTTCATCGAACGGGCCAAATCTACCATGGGAGCCCCTGTGTTGTTCAAAGAGAAAAAAGATGGGTCTCTTCATCTCTGCGTAGACTATAAGCTGTGTGGTACTTTTAGAGTTAACTCAGAAGACGCTTGGAGGGGAGAAGGAAGAAAGTATGAGTTGTAAACAGAAGAGAACCTTTGCCCTTCAAACTAATTGGAGAACGTAAATCATGACAGCAAAATAAGGGAGGGGAAATGCTAGCAAAAATAACTGCTTGGGGGTGGAGATTTCAGATCTTAGCATCCTTTCATCATGCCGTGCCAACATTTTGTCACATGAATAAAAAGACTTTTTAGGATAAACAATGCCTGGAAGTTCTTTGAAGTGTTTCATTAGTTGGAACCTTGACACCCGCTGCTTCCTCGCCCTCCCAGCGAAAGAACCCCAGAGAGCTGGAAGACGTCCTTTCTTCCACTTTCCGCTTCTCATCCTCTCTTTTCTGAGCACCCCTCCCAGAGCGAGCCAGAAGCCTCGGCGAGCCCGAGCGGCTGTCTGCTGCCGCCTCGGAAGATTTGCCGCAGCAGCTCCTTCTCCCCGTCGGCCTTCTCCTCTGCTCCCTCAGAACCTTCGCGCCAAAAGGCGGAAAGAAGAAAGTCCCAGAGAGGGAGAGCGTGGGGCGGGGGGAGAGCAGTCTTTTCCGAGGGGAGGAGAAGCCAGGACGGCAGAGCCGTCCATACCAGAGCTGGACAGGGGCAGGGCCGGTGCATGTCTCGCCTTAGGCTCCACTCTTCAATCAAGCCCCCTGTTGCGCATGCGCGCATGCACGCACGCATTTTGCAGCTCCCAGTTTTTTCTTTTGTGAGGGAAATGGGTCCAAGTGGCTCTTTCAGTGTTTCAGGTTGCCGACCCCTTGTCTAGATAATCCACTTCTTCCAAGACATTCTGCAGCCATACCACTCACATAACAACTTTCCTCAGAAAAGGAAAATTGGAGACTGGGAAACAATTATCAAGTAGAGCTGGATCCAAAAAGGGTTAGTTGAAGAGGGGTGCAGCCAGAACCTCCTTCAAGAATGTAGACATCTTCTCCTAAAACATGTTCACTACTTCCCAAACACAGCCCCTTCCAGTCATAGATTTAGCATACAGAAGGCTGGGGTGGGGGGTGGATACAGAGAGCATCCTATCTACTTCATCTTCCCATGAGCTTATTAGCAAAGTACTGTGCAAAATGGTCACAGTGGCCAGGTATGGGATTTATATTTTGTCACCCCCCACCAGAAGGACATTAGCCACCCTTAACAAGGCTGCCAACCACATGTATCAAATATATATGTCTTGAATAATATTTGCATTAGACAAGTATTATAGAATTTTAACTCACTCAGCAGTGAGATGGGCAGCATATAAATTTATTAAATTCTTTTTGACAATGTATATATCACTATCACTATTATTTTTGTGTTCTGCTTTTTTAAATAAATAAACAAGGCTGCCAACCACTAGCTGGCCAGTTCAATAAAGAGGTTCAGACAGTCCACCTCCTTAAAACAAATGGAATGCACAAGGAAGGCATCATTCTCTTTACTTTGGGTGAAAAATAAATGAAGCTGCCAATCCATGACCACTTCTTAGCTTCCCAATGTTCAGATCAGATGTGATACAAAAACTGTGTGAGCAAGCTGGCGGTGGAAGTCTGCATTCAAACTCATCAAAAACCTGCATGTGTGAGGAGAACACCACAGATAGAACACTATAGAAAAATAGCTGCACTTCATCAAGCTGCTTCTTTTAATCAAATTCACAGATCCCACACCCAAATTTGCTTTTAAATCTAAGAAATGGGAAGAGGGCTGCTTATAGATTTCCTACATCATGTCTGATTTAAATGTGGGCTTTGAAGCCCTCCTATGGAAAGTGCCTGATTACAGGCAGGCCTTCAGTGTTTGAAATTTTACAGCTGGAATGATTTGCTTTAACAAGCATATGGTTATTATAGTTATGATTTATTTGGTTAGGTTTTTTTAAATGTTGGATATGTATGTGTGTTCCAAAACACTGACTTTTATATTTTATAGATATTTAAGAAAAAAATATGTCTTTGGTGGCTTCTCTTTCTAGAATTTAATAGCATTAGCTAAGTTATGCTAGAAAAAAGAATGAGCAGCCTTGCTCAGCTAAAAAAAACATGGTAAACTCTATCTGCAGATAAACCCATTAGGTCTTTTAACAGTGCTCTCCTCCATATTCAGAAGGAAATCCATTAAATGAACATAATATACTTAGCAAGATCAGTTGAATATCTAAGAACCTACAAGCTTCAATGGCAGAATTGCAAAATCTGTCTAGATTTGTTTTCTGACTTTGTACATTGAACCCAACCTATCTGATTAGTTTATGACTCTGTGTACAAACATGAAACATGGGTTCATTCCTTTAATCTGGCTAAGCATGTAGTATGAATGCGGCCACAGCCTCTGATATATGAATTGGCCCTTGGAATTGATTTACTCTTGAGTAAGCATGGATTGTGCTACAATTCTGTGCTATGAACAAGTCATACAGAGCACTAGTTTACTTAAGCATGTTTTGTGGTCTAAGTAACAATCAACTGAGTTTAAGGCATAAAGCTTGGTTTATAAACTTCAGTGAGATGGGTTTGCCCATCTTGCTTCACCAAAGTAAAGGGGAGGGTCTTATGCTTTAGCACAATGTGTTAACTCCATCATGAGTTGCCTCCTGCTTTAATTAGTTTAGGGTAGATGCTTTAAAATCCATGAGACTGAGGTCAGGTCTGTGGTTCCACTACCTTGAAAGGTTCTGGAACCGGTACCAATCCATTCAAAAGAATGAGACAAAGCAGAGCCCTTCTCTGCTTTATATCCTTTTCCAGCTGTTCCTCCCTTTTTATTTCTTAGTCTTTGACATCCCTTCTCTTGCTCTCTGCCACCTCTTCTCCCCCATCCCCCTCCTGTCTGAGACTTTTGTTTGAAAGCTTTCTGGCTTTTTAAGTTATTTTTTCCAGCAGGCTTGCCAAAAGCAGCTAATCAGAGACAAGCACAATCCCTCTATTTCTAGACAGGAGCTCAACCCCATGGCTCTCCTGTCCAGCCCCATTCTGGGTGCCTGCTTTCTCCAAGTGGTCCTGAGGGGGAGAAAGGCTCCCCCTTTCCCCAAGAACAGTGAACTGTGGGCTTCTGAGTGAATGGGGGAGGGGGAGAAAAAGCTGTGTCGGGATGATCAGCAAGGAAAACTGCAACGTGCTGCTGGAACAAAAATGGCTTTACAGGCAGACAACAGCTCTGAGGTTTCTGAGAATGTACAGAGAGCTTGCAGACAATCAACAAACAGGGCTCCTAGGGTAGAGATCCTTCTGCCATCCCAGGAACAACCCCTTACCATTGTTGGAAACGTGATTAAAATACCAACAAAATTGGATTGGTAAGAAAAAGAGTTTATTCTGCAGAAAATAGAAAAGCAGTTTGCAAAGTGCGGTGGATCCTGGTGAGAGACTTCAACAGGAAGTTCTAGACCCAGAGACCACACCAAAATATTCAAACTCACAACATTATATACACTCCTATCGCGACGCCCCCATC